>NW_026557765.1:5339436-5494436 GCF_026930045.1 Uloborus diversus
TTTCTTCATTCCTTTAGTAGCTTAGTTTAAAAAATATACAGCCCCAGCACTTCGTTAGTACACGTTAACGAAAGCTAATGACTGAAACGTCTCACTTATGTGAGAGCGAGATCAAAGTCGTTTTCCTCTTTCTGTATTGCATTTAAAATATACATCAAATACTTTTGCTCGTTTTTAAAGTCAGTTTTAAAAACTTCGATTTCTTCCGATCGAGTTTCTTTTAAGTTAATAGCATTTAGTTTTACAAAAACAGTTGAAGCTAATTCAGTAAATGTTCCTCTTTAAACCCTGACACACAAAGGAAGGGGGTTATAAGTTTGACTTGTCTGTGTATTTGTGTATCTGTGTGTCTGTCTGTGGCACCCTAGCGCGTGAACGGATGGACGAATTTTGAAAAAAAAAAAAAGATTTTCGAAAGGAAAGTTGATCGAGAGTGTTCTTAGATAGTTTGCATCTTTGGATGACATTAATTAACGAAGATATTAATTTAAAGCCTCTAAAAGTATTTTCGCGATTTTTGCACTGAAGACATAGTTAAAAGAAATTTAAATTTAATACCAAAATAAAGAGAATTTTTTCCCGCTTTTGATAGAATGTGTTTGTGAACTTCTATGCTTCATAGAATTCGAATTATAACTTGTTTTTTTTAAAGCAGATTTTAACAACGTCTAAGCCTTTATTCACGCGACTGATAACCGAATTCATTGTTGACCGACAAGAAAGTTAAAAGCAATGATTTAAAATTTTTAACTGTTGCCAGTTTCTGTTTGATAGCAAATAAAATACTTGACATTGATTTTTAATAATGTAAAGCTTTTAAAAGGCTTTTCAATTTTCCCTCTTGATTCTGCAGTTGCGACTCAGTCGGGGGTTTCAATTTTTTTTAATTTTACATTTTATTTACACTCCGTGTTGAAAGGGTTGTTAAACTGATTAGTGAGTCTGTAGGTAGGGTACTTTGGGATGAGACAAGATATTGGATAATGTGGAAATCTTTATGCTCGCGATCATCAAAGCAAAAATTAAGTCACAATTACAACTTCAAACATTGACCCGAACGTAGAACTTGTTTAAAATAATGTAGTTATTGTTAATTTGTTTTCAAAGATAGAAGAAAAGTGTATTAAAAGAAAGCATTTAAACGGGACTAGAACAAAAATTTAGAACATTTGGATTTTTTATAAAAATGTTTGAAAATTCAATATTTTTTACCTTTTTTTTCAAACTTTGCTGCCAATGCGCGATTTGAAGACATAAATATTATATTTTAAAATTATTTTTACCATGTTTAGGATGGCAATACACAACTTTTTTTTTGCTATCAGAAGTTGTTTCTCGAAAATCGGCCCACCCTACTGTACGTATACCTTAAGAAATTCTTTACCAATAAAACCTAATCTATAGCTCATAGGTCGCATGCGACCTCCTAAATCCTCCAAATGTAATCTAAGATCATTGAAAAATGAAAAATCTTATAAAGAGTAAATTATGCTCTGAATTTACGTAAAAGACACACGAAACTGCAATTTACACCGAAATAAGCATCTTATTAGTACTATAGTATTACTCATCTTATTAGTAGGCTTGCCAGACGTCCCGATTTTCAAACAAAATCTCATTGTTCCGGCCGGTTTACTTCACGTCCCGGAAAAGATAAATTTGATTAGAAATGACCAAAAAGCTCTAAAAAATAATTAAGTGTGAAGGGTTATTTAGAGTAATTACTTTATCATTTGCAACACTGACTTGTAAAATTAATTTCGGATGAGCTTGTGGGGATTTTTACAACAAGATTAAAAACAAAAAAGACTTAATAAAAAAAGGCCTATAAAATGAAAAGTATATCTAAATATTGATCATTTTTTTATTCCTCAATCAAAGTGTTTTTTCTAACTAAAATAAATTGTAAATATTTAAATCTTGGCAGTGAAATATTCAAATTTTGTTTGCTTATGTCATTTTTATTGCCCCTGTTTTAGGTTTATAACTAGTAACCATTTATTCATAGCATTAAGAATAAACTGCCCTATAAAATGCTCTACAAATCAGCCGGGGTTGTGCACAGATTTGAATACTAGCGACGCCGAGGGGGAGGCGGGAATTCCGGTGTCTCGGTTTGAACATTTCAGAAATCTGTCAAGCTTATTCAGTATCTACTTTTAGTTTTAGTACAAAAAGTTGTCAGTGGTTTCAGCCCCAGGGAATCATCGTTGGTACTACAATGATGATTTTACGGGTTGCATGGGCCCTGAAGACGGCTCTGTCTTTTTGATTTAGGCCTAGGGTCTAGCAACCGCTGATCCAGCACAGCCAGAGGTATTTATTTAGGACTAGCTGTACCCGACGCGCGTTGCTACGCCAACAAAGAAAATACATCATTATACTGATTTTCATGACAATCGGTTGAACGGGGCAGAAGTTGCTACTCTGCAGTGCCACCTGGTGGCGAGTGGCTTCATTGAGCATATTATGCACCTTCTCCGTGGAAAAATACATCAAGTGAAGTGGTATCAAGTGAAGCCGTGACTATACTCAAATTTTGTACTCACGCAGTTTGCAAGATCAATCAATCGCTAAAAATATCAAATAGAAAAAGTTTTAAATCCCCCCCGTTGCATGAAAAGCCATAAAACAATAAAGAAAGAATTTTATTTGTTCAAACTCAAGAAAAATGGCAACAGCTAACTTCTTATCAATGAGATCTTTCACGCGAATTAATTTCTGCAGCCGATAATTTTATTCCTATTTATCCAAAGGATTGTGACTTAAATTGGAATAAAAAAGGAACTATCGATCGGATTTGTTTCGAACTGGTCTATAAACATTCCCAGTACCAAAAATAACAAACGGTGAAAGTTTCAGCCAAATCAGCCGGGTAGTTTTTGAGTTCTTGGATGACATACAGACAAACATTCATTTTTATATATATAGATGGGAGCATGGGCTTTGTGACCATGACAAATTTATCTTGCAAGAGTCATAATTACGCGGAGGATCTACGACCGGTCCGTATTTAACCATTAGATCCGGCAGCCACGTCCGCTTTTATGTTTGCCTGCATAATTTTGAAGTGCTATTCCTGTAATACGGTTCGTATATAAATTTCTACATTACATTACACCCCAGAAATCCCTATTCTTACCACAAATTGGTTTACCGGCAGTGATGTTCCCATCTAATTTTCTGAGGGTATACTCGCAATAATCAGTTATGCATGTTTAGAGTATACTTTCCGTCAGTTTTGTAGCACATTAGAAATAATTTAATTCCCATTTCCAAAAGCACACATCTTCGCCATATCTTCAACGACTACTTTGATCAGTCGAGAAAAATACCAGTAAGACACCCCCATTCGTCGATTAAATCCTTCGTTATCCAATCAGCAGGGTTCAATCTCTGGTTAGGATTGTCTGTCTGGGGAATAACTCGGCTGGTTCCTTTGTCTTTTGAAGACAACCACAACTAGTATATACAAATTTATAATGACTCTTGAGGTATTAAAAATTGAAAGACATTAAAACTACAGAAAATGTAAAAAAAATTTTATTGAAATATATATTCAAAAACTATCAATACGATAACTATTTATAAAAATATTTCCGTGTAATATGAAGATAAATGCGCTTTCCAGACAACGTTTAGACACTCGGTTTTTTTTTATTAGTTCTTAATTAACGAAAACTAACAGGCAAGGTCCCCGAAAAGCAACGGACGTCTTGTGATGAAGATTCAAGCAGTACATTCGCACAAATAGTAACATTAAAATGGATATGACACAGATGAAGATATTCTTGGAAGAAGTAATGAAGCGCTGACTCCTTCCTGGCTGGAGAGGGAAGCGAGACAGCCAAAAGGAGATGCGGACCTTCGTTTAGTATCCATCGTTGAAGGAAAGGGAATCCGTAGGCGATCTGACGGTCGCAGGCGATCTAGACTGCAGATGTCCTTGGAAGAAGTGATGAAGCGCTGACTCCTTCCTGGCTGGAGAGGAAGGCGAGACAGCCAAAAGGAGATGCTGACCTTCGTTTAGTATTCATCGTTGAAGGAAATAGAGAATCCGTAGACGATCTGATGGTCGCAGGCGATCTAGACTGAAGATGTCCTTGGAAGAAGTGATGAAGCGCTGACTCCTTCCTGGCTGGAGAGGGAGGCGAGACAGCCAAAAGGAGATGCTGACTTTCGTTTAGTATTCATCGTTGAAGGAAATAGAGAATCCGTAGACGATCTGATGGTCGCAGGCGATCTAGACTGAAGATGTCCTTGGAAGAAGTGATGAAGCGCTGACTCCTTCCTGGCTGGAGAGGGAGGCGAGACAGCCAAAAGGAGATGCTGACCTTCGTTTAGTATTCATCGTTGAAGGAAATAGAGAATCCGTAGACGATCTGATGGTCGCAGGCGATCTAAACTGAAGATGTCCTTGGAAGAAGTGATGAAGCACTGACTCCTTCCTGGCTGGAGAGGGAGGCGAGACAGCCAAAAGGAGATGCAGACCTTCGTTTGGTAGTTGTTTTAAACGTATCTCTCTAGATCCGTGGGTCGCAGTCGTTAAGAAAGTGGTCGAATTAAAAAGAATCATGGTAGATGACAAATCAAACACTGCAGGAGGAAAACCGCTCCTTTCCATTTTTTAAGTCTTTCCACTTCATTAATATTTGCTTCAGGTAGGAATTGTGGTTCCATCTTAAAATATTTCTGACAGATTGCAGTACCAAGTTCATAAAAGAGAACAACTTCTTCAAAAAAGTGTACTTAAATTTAGTTTCGTCACCTATTTGAATTTTAACATAATTCAGGATTGCAAATTTGAATTAGTATAAGGACTTAGAGTCTTTTGTTTATTCCTGGGCGAAAGTTACCCAATTGGGAGCGAATATCTCGCATAATTTGTTCCATTGATTGCATCGATTCAAGCGGAACAAGAACATAAGATTCATGACGATTAGCAGGATCATGGTTGTCGCGAATATCAAAAGGTTCCTGTGTATCAGCATCACTGCAATGAAAGTAAGAACATAAATGAATCGCAATAAATAAATATCATTAAAAGAAAATCGATCATTAGCATAAAGTCAATAAATTTCCTCCTAACATAGTTTAAGGTTTTAGGGTCTTGATTTAAAATTAGTCTCCACGCTGTTAAAAACAAGAAGTTCTGTTCAGAACTAAACGAGTCTTACTTTCCTGCATACCAATATCGACTCTCTAGTATCTGATCAATATTCTCAAAATTCCCTTAAATCGCAAATTATTTTAAACATAACTTTTTTACATTTAAACTGATTTTCTAGAAATAAATATACTTTGATCATCTAAAAAAAAAAAAAAAGTAGTAGCACCTTTTAAAAAAAGCAGCTGGGTGTTTTTTAAAACGATTGACACTTTGGTGTTCTGACTTTTTCCATTGAATTTAATGTTAATAAAATCATTATTATTATTTTTTTTTGGCGTTGCATAAGCATGTAGTGAGGCATTGTTTTACATTAAATTCATTGCACATTGCCTTTTTTCATTTTTGTAAATTTATCAGCCTTTTTTATTTCTGTAGTTAGCTACTACTGGAAAATTCGCATAAACTTTGTCTTTTTTCTACGTTTTCAAGCAACTTTTCCATTTTTTGTCCATTAAGAAAAGAAGTAACGTTTGTTAAGCACAGCTGAAATTGATTTTACAAAAGTGCTCATCTAACGTTTTAAAATTTTAATGCAGTGTGTGTCCTTAAGTGCAACTCATGAGTGTTACCCCAGGGAATTACTTTTTTTCTGTGCAAAATATTTCATTATCGTAGTTAGCCATAGTGTTATGGAAGCCATGTTTGTTTCTTCCAAGAACGTGCAAGTCGAAAATTGAATATATTTAATCCTTATATATTGTACATTGAAATGTACAATTCAATGTGAAGTGTATCTTAATCAAATTTCATGAGTGTTACCCATTTATTTTGTAATATTTTTTTAAGTGTATAGAAATATGCAAGTAGGCATTAATGTATTTTGTGTTAAGGAAACAAGAGACCTAATTAAATTTTCAAAAACACCGATAGAATTTATTCCAGCGAAGAAATCTCCTATGAATCTCATGAGTGTTACTTGGAACGGGTAACATTCATGAAAAGGGAGTAACGTTCATCATAAAAGAGACCCAAATAATGAGTAGATCTATAGTTATAGATATTGTATTCCTTTTAACTCTTACCTTTATCGAAGAGATGTATTTTTTTACATATATATGTACATAAATTCACAATTATTAAAAATTGAAAGAGTGAATACTGACGCAAAGTTAAGAGATGCAAAAATGCGTTGTTCAGGAAAATTTTTAATTTTTAAGATACGGTATTTAAATAACTACATATTTTAGATGAATTAAAGCCCAAACTCTGCAATAAATTATTTCAGAAGTCTATCTCTCATGAGTATTACCATCTTTTATGAATGTTACTATAGCTAAAGTTCAGCATTTTTATTAATAAACTTTTTAATCTTTAAAAATTGGTTTCAATTTTGAAATTTTTAAGCTATTCATGGAAATTGCAATGAAAACGTTTAATTTAATATGTTTTATCGTAAACTTTACCTTTTATTTAGGAAACAAAAATGCCACTCATGAGAAAAACAGTTATACAAATACTTAAAAATTTCTTAAATAAATAAATATTTATACTGTTTTGACTTATTACTGAGCATTTAAGAAAGTTTAATCAAGATTTGTTCACAATAATACGAAAAAAAAAAAAAACACACACACACACACACACAGCTTCTTTGTTATTAATAACTAGCTGTACCCGACGCGCGTTGCTACGCCAACAAAAAAATACATCATTGTACTGATTTTCCTAAAAATCGGTTGAACGGGGCAGAAGTTGCTATACTGCAGTGCCACCTGGTGGCGAGTGGTTTCAATGAGCATATTATGCACCTTCTCCGTGGAAAAATACATATATATAGCAATTTTCATAATAATCGGTCCATGTATCAAGTGAAGCCGTGACTATACTCAAATTTTGTACTCACGCAGTTTGCAAGATCAATCAATCGCTAAAAATTTCAAATAGAAAAAGTTTTAAATCCCCCCGTGGCATGAAAAGCCATAAAACAATAAAGAAAGAATTTATTTGTTCAAACTCAAGAAAAATGGCAACAGCTAACTTCTCATCGACGAGATCTTTCACGCGAATTAATTTCTGCAGCCGATAACTTTATTCGTATTTATCCAATGGATTGTGACTTATATTGGAATAAAAACGGAATTATCGATCGGATTTTTTTCGAACTGGTCTATAAACATTCCCAGTACCAAAAATAACAAACGGTGAAAGTTTCAGCCAAATCTGCCGGGTAGTTTTTGAGTTCATGGATGACATACAGACAAACATTCATTTATATATATATATATAGATGAAATAGAAAGATATGTACCAGTTTCGCTTCCATCTCCTGTAGAGGTAAGTTAACGTGGCCGTCCCAGCAAGAAGCCCGGCCGAAAGCAAAGCAGCTTTAAAGTAGTGCATTATCTGAAAATATATAAATGTATTTATATTTCTGTAAAAAAATTGGTCCATGCAAAAAGAATTATCTATTCAGCAAACACATAGTCGTTTACCCCTCCCCCAAATGAACATTGTTTTTCATTTCGTTATTTATTTTTATGGCTTCCTTTAAAGAAACGTAAAAAGTAATTTTAACGTAACTAATAAGCAAGAAGTAGTTACTTGATTTTTTTGTAAAAGGAAAAGCCAACACCTTAGTTTTTAGTTCGATCACATAGAGTAAAAGCTCCTAGAAATTCAATATAGCCATACTGCTTGAATATATGCGAAAGATTGTTTGTGCACGCATGGATGTATGGATGCTTGTTTCTCTTTCACAAAAAAACTACTGGATGGATTTTAATGAAACTTTACGATAATATAGCTAGCTTACACATCAGAATAACACATAGGGTAGTTTTCATTCCGTTATGGGGGGCAAAACCCCCCCACAGAGGGCAGGGGCGTGCACAGAAATTTTGAGGACGGTCACAAATGACTTTTCCGGATCCCCTCCCCCCTCCATATTGTTTACACATATATTTCACTCCCAGTATTAAAAATATTGGGTTCTCTTCAGGCTCGGGCCCGGGCCAACAGGTGTCCCTCCTCCCCCCACCCCTCCCTGTGCACGCCCCTGATAGAAGGCGATAAAAAAAATTTCCTAGGTAGGCTTTCATTGAAATTTTTTTCTAAATCATGCTGCATTGCAGCAACTACCAGGGCTACTAGTACCGTCTATAATAAATAGATTCTAGCAAGTAATTGTGTCAGTAAAGGACAAAAAGTCCCAAATGTTAACCATATTGCAGTTTTTAATGTCAGAAGAATATATAGATTCTAGCAAGTAATTGTGTTAGTAAAGGACAAAAAATCCCAAATGTTAACCATATTGCAGTTTTTAATGTCAGAAAGACATTAAATTGTCTTTCACAATTGAGCAATTATTTAGGAAAATCTTCGAAGAAAAGTTATATTCAAAGTAATCATACTCATGCATTGCTGGATTTTTCATTTTACTATTAAAAGTATGGAGCAAAAGTAGAAGTAATTCAGAGCTTTTTGAGCCGTGCCAGTTAAATTTGTGCCACTTTTAATTTTATTGAGTATTTGGCATAAAAAAGCGAACGCATTGAGAATACATTTGAGGGAGTAAGAAGCAAAGGGATGTAAGTGGACATCCCAGTTTTGAGTAAAACTTGTTCAAAGGTAAGGTCCTAGGTAGTATAGGCTTTCATTGAAACGTTTTTCTAAATCATGGTGTACAGCACCTACCAAGGCTACCAGTACTATCTCTTGCCTCAAGACAGAGGAGAGGTTCACCTACCATTTGTGCTGGTTATCTCCAAATTTTTAATTTCGCCACGTACATCCCTTTGCTTCTCACTGCCTCAATAGCTGTATTGTTGAATATTTTTGATTTTCGTTTGACTGTTCAAGGCTTTTCTCAATGAAGTCTTAAAGTAACGTTTTCGCAAAAGATTGGCAAATAATAAATGGATTTGGCTGATTTTTTAAAATTTTAATGGAAGTTTAATGTAATAAATATTTTTATTTATTTATTTGTGCTGATTGGACACTTACTCATTATTCAGTCAACCAGCAGGAATCTCTCCAAACTTTTTTGTGGAAAGATTTCAACAGCTGAGGCATTAAGCAATTTTTTCAACTGTCTCTGTTTTTGAAGCCAAAGACTACGTAAAACTGGTTCTCAGTTTTGACCACGTAGCCGAAATATCGCTTTTAAAGGAAACTCGAAAACTTTTGTTAAAATTTAAAATAATCCGCCAACTAAATTTGGCAAATTCATACACAGAACGAAAACCTTCCATTAGTTTATCTTTGCGCACATTTTCAAAGAATCGCCAAATTTTACTACTCATGTTTAGCATCGTTTTATGGTCACAAAAAGTATTTCAGTATTTGGCGACAATAACTCTTCGACGAAAATTAGTAACAGACAGTTTTACAAAATAGAGAGAAGGAGCCTTATTCAAGCTTTCCCAAAACGAATAACGCAAATTTAGTAACATTTTAATTCGCACCAAGAACGTAAAATCAGTGAAATTCCTAAAATAACTAAAGCAAGTGTAAGGAGATTACGGCCGGCTACAGTTTTAAAACATTTTGTACTTCAATAGCCATATAGGGAAAGTTTTAGACTATGTTCAAAAAAAAAAAAAAGATAAATCGTTTTAAACAAGGTCAAGTTTAATTTCCTATTTTGAAAATTCTTCAAATGTGTATATGCCTAAATGTCGTGCTTTCGCTTCTAATTGAATACTATTTTGTTATTTATATTAATTCCTATTTTACTTTTATGGGTAAAGAAGAATCTCGATTTTTAATCACGGCAAGGCGATATGTTTTGAGTTCTTTCAGTTAAAACAGAAATCGAATAAAAGTAGCAATTGTTTCTCATAACTATTACTGACCCAGGCTGCGCCGGGTATTTTTGCTTGTAGTGAATAAATGAATTTCATTATTTCTGTAACTAGCAGAGCGTTCAAATAATTTTCCGGATTTAATTTTTACCGGAGTACTGTAAATCTGTATTCTTTCCAAAGTAACAGAAAAATATATTGTGGACCTAACCCCACTTCCTAGTACTCCAATTAAATTGAATTGATGTTTTTAATAACTTAAAAAAAAAAAAAACTGGTGCATTCATGCCCGCACATTTAAAGTGATATTTTTAAACGCACAATTTTTTAGACACTTTTGTATCTATAGTCGTAGTAAACATAAAGATTTACACTTTCAAATGCAATGAGTGGTGAAGTTTTTTTCTGGCAAAAATACTGTATAATAGTGCTTTGCAGCAATCAAAAAATATTTATATGATTTCGCCCTTAGTTTATCGTGAACCGATGCAGAAAAGACATTTACAGAGATTTTTTTGTCGAAATATTTCAATAAATATCGCTAATTTTGCCAAACTCACTGCTGATTCAAATATCATTTTAATATTTTTTCACTAACTTGTCGGTATGTCACCAAGTTGGGAAAAAATATTTGGCGATGCATCACTAAGTGGTCGCCAATTTAAGACATTATCTTAGTCTGCATTGAAATTAACGAAGAAAAAAAATCCGTTTGAGAACCTTTTTTAGAACAATTGGACGCAACTAAAAAGGGTGCGGCATAGCTAGATCCTCTCAATCTACTTACAAGAGAGGAACCTTTTGCGACAGACTGTTTTTGAATTATGCAAAATTCATTCGTACATACGTACAAACAAGTGTAAGTACGATAATTAACCCGGGAATGGTCAAAACAGATATTTGGATGAACATGCACTGTGTGATCTAACAATTACCGATTTTTTTTAGTGATAGGATAAAATAAGGCGTAATAGCATGCTTTAAAGCTAATAGTTATTCTAAATTGCATTCATTTAAATCAACACAGCGTTTTGAACGGCCATTTGAATTTAAGAATTTTTTAATTCGGTTTTGGGAATGTTCTTTTGCACCTGTGCCACGCTGCTTGAATTGCTGGAATCATTTTTTCAACTTTGGACGTTGATTCAATGAGGCGCTAAATATCGAAAATAACACCAAATTGGCCTCAGATTCAAAACGTCATTCTTTTCGCCAAATTTGGCGATTTATCACCAAGTTGACGACAGAAACTTGGCGACACATAGCTTGGCGATATATCGCCAACATTACAGTCTACATTGAAATTAACACCAATTTGTCCAATAAAACGTTTAAGCAATACTTTTAGAACTCTCGAATGCAATCGGAGGGCTAGGCTCACAACTAAATCACACTCAAAAGTTACGAAACTTCAACCTCCTACGTCGTACCTTTTTTGAGTAATGCGAGTAACGTACGTACATACAGACGTCACCAAAAAATGCTTGGCAACTAAATCGGAAATGGTCAAAATAGATATTTCGGTAGTCCATACGTTTATAGATACATACGCAAGTGCATATGGACCATAAAAGACTACTTGATAATCATTTTGAGGTGAGCAAAATGGAAATTAAACCGGAACTGAAGTACAATTTTTTTCGCTATTAAATATCTTCTTATAACTTCGCTCAAGAAAGTAAAAATTAAGATCGCAGATATTTTAATGATATTCCTATGTTTAAAAGACACCCGATGCAATTCAATGCTGCTATTTTGTGAAACAAAATAGTTTAAAAAATGAAATGTTACCTCAATATCCAATTGAAAAATCGCAGAGAAATCACAGGCAAGTTAGCAACTCGAAAGTTCTTCTCCAAATGGCGTAAAACGATTCTTGGGAACGTAATATTGTTGAGTTTAACAATTGAATACCATTGTTATTACAAGAGTAAAATATTATTATATTATTGCTTTTATCCAACAATAGGAATAAAACACTGTCTATTGGTGCGGTTTTGCTAAAATTTAAGAAAAAAATTGAAAATATAAAATATATACTTTGAAACATATTTTTAAAAATCAAAAAATATCATTGGATGTCAAAATTTTTAAAAATTTTAAAGAAAAAAACATACTTCACTTTTTCCTGAATTTTTAACGTTGCTTGAAAACAAAGTTTTTAAATTTAAACCGCCGTCAGAGCAGATAACTCACTTAAAATGTTATACAGGGCTAGCATAAAAAAATATTCCGGTTTTAAAAATTTATATTTCATAAACTATTACACTTACCGCTATAAATGATATATAAAAATAAAGATCGACTATCCAAGTTTTTTTTTTTTTTTGAACGTACATTACTTAAACGTGAGCGTTCCGCACTAGCGCAGCCACAAATTCCTTCCGAAAAGGGTTTTCTGGTTACAACCATCCTTACCCGTGTATTAACTACTGTATTAGGATTGGCAACCTTTATGCGTTGGCCAGCCAGACCCCCAAACATAACCCCATATGATTTTTTTCCTGAGGTTTTGTCAAACATATATATACTACTACCATTTATATACTACCATTGCCTACAACATTGCAAGAACTGAAAGAACGCATATGTTTAGCGTTACGAAAAATTGACACTGAAACACCCCAAAATGTATGTTATAGATGTGTATCGTGTTACGAAAGGCGCTTACATTGAACATTTGTGAGTGAAAAAAAAACTTTCACAATCTGTCTTTATTTTTATGTATCATTTATAGTGCTAAGTGTAATAGTTTAGGAAATATAAATTCTTGAAACCGGGCTAAATTGCTACATTTGGATATTTTTAAACTAAATTTTGAAACTGAGACTTTCATGATTTCATTTAAATGTTTAATAAAGGTTTCCGGGACGCAATGCTATCAATGAGAAACATTTAGGTAACAAGAATACCTTAATTAAAATTGTATTAAATCAGTTTCAAAAATACAGGGTTCACGCACTCCTTTTGTAAAGAGATCAATTCATTCGACATCAAGCTGATCTTTCTGTGATATACTGCTGGTAGAGCCCGCACAAAATGGGGAGTCGCTTAGAAGTGTGAGAACTGTGGGTTTTTGAAACTAATTTGATACTGATTTGAGCAGGGAAACAGAGAATAATGATAAGTATGGCCTCCTGCACACGAGCAGGGCCCGGCCAACTAAAAGTGAGACCCTAGGCCCACATTAATTTGAAGGCCCCCTGAAGACTATGCAATAGTTGATTTACTGGTTTAGGGCACGTCGGAATGCACTTTTGGGGGCCTCTTTGTCTAATCACAGAACTATTTGTAATTCATTTATCATGTGCATTTATGAATCCCCTTTGGGGCCCCTCAAAATTGTGACAAAGTAAATTCGTTACTGGCAGAATGTTAAAACATTCCCGTTTAAGAAAGTTTTTGTCCAATTAATAAACCATAATTTTTTATTAATTTAAAAATACGTGTATTTTTAAATTAATAAACCATAATTTTTTATTAATTTAAAAATACGTGTATTTTTTATATACACTGCTCAAAACAATTAGGGGATCACGCAAAACTGAAGAAACCGTCGTGAGGTAGCCTTGCAAAGGCATAAAATGGAGTATACACGTGTTTTAAGATGTAATGCAGCAAAAAAGAAGCAGAAAACGTTTGACTGGAAATTTTACACTTCTAGAACAGTGAAACGAACATGAAATTATGCCTCTCCAACATCGTCTGCTGCAGTTCTTTGTGTTTTCTCGCATTTCACTTCCCCGATAAAATGTCAAGTCATGGAATCCGGTAAATTACGGTGTCGTGGCATTTTCCAATTAAAAAAAAAATAAAAATTAACTTGAATTTTGACATCTTGAATTCAAATTATGTTTTTCGCTATCACGAGTGTGTGTATGTAGGCGTGTTTGTTTGTGTGTGGGTTTATGTGTATGTGTGTGTAGGCATGTGTGTTTGTGTCTGTGTGCTGGCATAAGTGTGTGGGTAGTTGTGTGTATGAATGTGTGTGGGAGGGGTATGTGTATGGGGGGGGGGTGTGTAGGCATATGTGTTTGTGTCTGTGTGCAGGCATGAATGTGTGGGTAGTTGTGTGTATGTGTGTGTATGTTTTTGTGTTTCTGTATGTGTAGGTGTCTCTATATATGCGTGTGTGTATGTGTTTTTGTATGTGTGTAGGTGTATGTGTGTATATGTTTGTGTGTGTGTGTGCGTGTGTGTGTGTGAAATTGTGTATGTATGCGCGTGTGTGTAGGACATGGATGCAACCTGGAGACGGTTTTCGCTATAGCAGCAGCATCGTGAGGAACCGGTCGACGGTGAAACAACAGCAAACTCAATTTTGAAAAAAAAAATGTGATTTATGCCCTTTCTGCAATAATCGATTAAAGTGTGTGTAACCCAACAAGTCTTAGTCGGGTTGTACGAGCCACCGTAGTCGGATAGGTCTTGGTGGTAACCGAGGCCAGCTACCTTCGCCACCTTGGCGAGATTTTCGTGATCCCGTCGTAATTGCGAAAATTTCACCCTCACTAAATATTTCAACTTAATGTACATAATCAATTTTTTTGAATTCTTCAGCTCGTGAAATCACGGATTATTTATTTATTTTTCTTTTTCACAAAAATTACATCTCACAAAATCAGGAGGTTTTTTTTTTTTTTTTTTTTTTTTTTTGATAAGTTTTACTCTATTTGTATTAAACAGATATTTTAATAATTTATTTCAACATTTTTTTCTTTCTTTTCCTTTTTATTTATTTTAATTAATTATTTAGTTAGTAACTGTTTTGATACTCTTAGCAGTTTTCCTATACTGGTTGCAATTTAATGTACAAACAAAATATTGCTACACTGCTTGAAAAATATTTTCATCATGGGAAAATCTTCAAATATCGGAAATAAAAGCAAGAAAGCTTAATGTATCTAAAATATCAAAAACGCTCACAAAGAGGAGAATAAGCTTTCCTTACTCTTCACAAACGTCTTTATCTTTTCTTTCTTCTCGTTACCGAAAAACATACACACAGCACCAAATTTCCAGAAATTCGCATGAAACTTGAATATAACCATCACGAAAATCTCTCAGGGAGGAATCTCACTATCTTCAGTTGAAAGCTTATTACAAGAGATAATTGTTGTTCCCCCATCCGACATATCCTTCCTCTTCAAAAAGAAGTGCGAACGGAATATTTAATGAAACTAGAGCCGCATATTCTCGTTGCATGAAACCTTTGAAACAGCTGAACGAGCCTGCATAGAACGCCTACTCGATCTATTCGTAAATACACGTTTCACGTTTCGGCTGAAAAGTTTTATTAATGTTGCTTTACGAACTAATGCGAATCCCAAAAGGATGCTCCTTGATTTTTGTGAAATGTACGAAGTTTTCGGAATGTTGTGATTCAGCTTGTGTTTTTATTTTGTGGTATCTAAAACCGTGAAACAGTGCTTGCTGATGTAATATTGTGCGGTTGAGAACGATAATACGCTTTAGTTAATTTGCGTATCATATTTGATTTTCTATTTTCTCTGATTAAGGTTTAGAATAATTGCATATTCCTGAATGAAGATTGTGATGGTTAAAATAGTTAGTTGGCTAATTCACGACATAAGATTGCATGTTGTGCCTTTTTAGCACTTATATATATATACAGATACATAGATATTATTTTTCAACGGAGTTTTATTTCATTTATTTATTTATTTTATTTATTTGTTTATTTTATTTATTTATTTATTTTATTTATTTATTTATTTTATTTATTTATTTTCCTTTTTTTTCGACAGCGCTATAATTTCATGAATAATCCATCAAGATTCATAATTAAACCATCATTTAAAATATTATTTCATCGTTTTCGGCAAAAAATAAACACAAATCTCACATTGTGGAGATTTCTCAAAGTAAAAAAAAAGAAAGAAAAAAATCGGTTTATTCTGTTTCATAATACAGATTGCTTTAATATATAACGCCAAACGAGTGAAACCGTATAGTTCGATTAGTTAGAGCGCTGTGCTGAAAATAAAAGATCGTTGTTTCGATCCCAACATGAGATTTGCCATTTTCGAGTAACTATTTTTCTCCAGGTTACTTTTGATCCATATTTCCTAGAACATAAAATTTAAAATCATTTCAGAAAACTAAACCACAATTTTGCTGTTTTTTTCCCCTCTCTCTCTTTAGGTGCCTCTTTAAATACCTCATTAAAATATACAAAAACAACGCTTAATTTTATTTTATTTTTCACCGCTATCGGCGAAGAATAGTCAAACGATCTATATAAATACATACAGTGACGTTGCTACGAGGGTATTGTCCACCCCGGGTGTCACACGTGTGGGGGGGGGGAGTGCAAACCCAAAATTTTCACCCGAAGTGGAATTGCAAGTTTTGTAAAAATATAAAGCTAAAATTCATTTTTGAGACTACAAATTTGAAAATTTTCCGGGAGGGGGGGAAAACCCCGGATCCCCCCCCCCCGCCTCCCACATCATGGAATGAATACTATATTAGGCTCATATTGTCAATATGTCTATTTCTAATTTGAGCGAAATTTTATTCAAACCTATCATGGCTAATTAATTATAAATCAGCATTTTCCCTTGAGATTTTCTCGCAACGGTTTCGCAAGGTTTCGATTGACCCTTTAACGTCAGGAACTTGGCAAGTTCCTGCGAAGTCTTGACGGTACATAGGGTTAGTGACCGCTCCTTCTCTCGAGGCCACTTGCCAAGAAAAGAAAAAAACGGAAATCGATGTCGCCTAACTTTTTTTTTAATTTCCAAGTCATCTTTGCTCTGTGCCGTTTCGATTTTTAAAAACTTCCTTCTTTCGAAGATTTATGGGGCTTCTCAAATCGTACGTTCCGGTGAGGTTACGCAACGTGTGTATGTCGACAAAACTTTCTTTTCTTCTTTTTAACAACAAACGAAAGAATGTACGAATCTAAGTGTTATTTTTTTAACTTTAAACCACTTTTGTGTGATGCTAGATTGTGGTAACTACAGTCACTTTCGACGTTTTCCGTTTTGAACTTTTTATGCCTCTTTTTTGGAAATTAAGTTGAATATTTCAGTGGTTTAGAGTTATTTTCTGATTCTTTAACCCCTTCACTCGGTATTATGAAATTACTTAAAGAAATTTTTTTTTATTTGGTAGACAGTGATATGGTTCATAGTATCTTAGAGACAAAATTATTAAGTTTGTAGGCGAATAATGGGGTTGTTTCCTTCAGTCAAAAGTAGTACTTCACTGAAATTGATAGAATAAGCAAAAAAAAAAAACATGGACCCAGAAAATTCTTTCATTTTCCCAACGGTTATTTTTTAATTGATTTTTTAAACTGTCCGATTTTTCAATCAAGGCGTGGTCTTAATGACGTCACAAATGATGCTCTTCGGCGCATTTTGTACCGCGTTTCCACGTTATGATAATCAAGCAGCGAATTAAAATTGCACTCTACGCTTGCTATCAACCCTATCGTTGCCAATACACGTGAATAAAGATGCGAATTAAATATTTTGCTCTGTGAATGGCAACACAAAATGGCATTTCATCATTATTGATGTCATCGGCAAGAAATGTAAACAATAAAAGCGCACCGATTTAAGTTTTTTTTTTTTTTTTTTTTTTTTTTTTTAAATATTAAACTCAAACAAATTATTTAAAAAATGGTCAGATCCTATGTTTTTAAGCATGCTCTTTCAGAAAAAATGCTTCTAAAATTTTGGAATCAACCCCACTAAAATAGTTATGATATGCAAAAATTTTCAGACATACAAGTATTCCACATAAAAAAAAACGATGAAACAACAAACAAACTTCACTGTAAAATGTTCTCCAAACACAAATGAAACATAATATGAAACATATATACATTTTTAAAATTAAGAAAAAATTCTCACCTCTGCAACAGGAATCCGTAGTTGGAGAAATCAGACGGTCTCAACCTCCATATCCCTATGTTTGGGGTTGTCTATCACAAAACGACAAATTACTGCACAGATAGTTATAAGCGGAATGTATTGAGTCAGCTACAAGAAATTTCAATTAATTTAGTCAATTATTCAATGGTAGAGTAACTGTTTAAAATTAATTTCCGATATACCGAACGCCAAATTTGAAGGGGTAAATAGCGGAGGAAAAAGTCTTTTGAAGGTAACTGCAACAACTTTCTATTACAAAAAACTTTTTTTCTGTGTTAGAAAAGAATCAGGAAATTTTCTCAAGGCACTGACTGAAACATTCATCTTAATTTCTATAAGCGAGCATAAAACGTTCAAAATAAACAAAAAAGGTATAAATTTCTTCTTCTTTATCCAACACTAGTCCGTTGCACGTCTGGCATTAGACGCCGCGCACTTCAGTACAGCCTCGCCCGTCCTTGCAAGTTAAAGGACAGGTGTTGGATAAAGAAGAAAAAGAACTTTATACTTCTTCTGTTGGGGGCACTTATTAAGCCTCATTAAAGAAATTTAGTTGAATATTTCAGTGTTTTGGACCGGACGTTCTCCCGGAAGAAGAGTCTGAAAATTAAAGTGAAGATGACTGGCGAGAAAGATTATGCTTACCTATGGTTCTTCCCCTCAGGACAACTAAAGGCTCCAAACTACGAGAAGATATTACTACCCACACTATCACAGAACCCCGTCCAAGATTCACGATAGGAACCAAGCAGTCAGTATCATATGCTTCTGCCGGTATTCACCAGAAGAACACACTTCCGACGGTCAGGAATAAAGTAAATGATGGCTTGTCAGATCAAATGACTTGTTCCCATTTCAGCAGTGTCAAGGTTAGGTGGTCTCTGCACCACTGTAGTCTCTTCAATGCATTTTGCGAAGAAACTAATGGTTTTGGATAGGCTACTCTGCCATTTAATCAGCAGGCTACTCCAGTTGAATTGTTTTTATTAATACGAGGCTTTGAAGTTGGGTATTGATTTCGGACGTTATGTTAGTTAGTGTAGTCTTGTGTTTTCGGGAGAAAATCCTCTTCAACACTCGTCTATCACGATACTTCAACTTCGATATTTGACCCACAGTTGTGCTTCGTAGAAGACAACTTACACAGATTTGTATAGGCTGTCATAACCCTTGATACAGTGGTCCTTGAAACACCCACAAGACTAGCTGTTCTGCACACCGACTTTCCAGCTAGCCGATCTTCAATTATCATGCCTCTTTTCACGTCGGCAGAATTTTTCCATGTAAACCTCACCCTGCAAAATTCTTGATTGATACTTTCCCTACCACCGCTACTAGGTGGCAAACTGTTGTAACACGTGGCGGTCGTTTAGTGGACGGTCAAAGAAAGACCCAATTTTAACTGCGTGTTCCTATTATTTTGTCCTATACCTGAATATATATGTATGTTGGTATTCAGGTCAAAATTTGTATTACAAATGCTGTATTTGTATATTTTATATCTTTCCTTTTTCAAAAAGCGGAAATGTGTGTGAATGAAAATATTGATTTAATATGTGTCATCAGGGTGAGTTTTCTTCTTTGGTACTGCAACTCTTCTTACGGAAAACACTCGGAAAGATATTCCACGAAGAATGTCACCGAATTATTTAAAGACCTCATTCAAATTCTCCCATTCTACCTTTTCGAAATCCTAGAGCGAATATTCCTCGCTCTTGTTCTTCATTAACCACATATAGTTTTAACTCTTTTGCCTTGGTAATGAAGCTCGGCCCTTCGCCGAGAAAATCCGAATCCTTCCGAACTCGCTGACAAGCCGGATCGTTATTTTCGATTCAGCGAGCAGAGCCGAGCGCATATCAATGAGGTCTCATCGGCCAAGGAGTGAGAAACATGGTTCATATATATGCAGATCACTGGCCCTGGTGCAGAATTCGACATGCAGGCATTAATGCCGCCAAATTTGTCGAACAAGTTGGGGGTCTTTTGGAATCGTGTAGGTATCATTAAAAGTTTAGTGCTTTTTGTTTATACCTATTTAGGTAAAATTAACTTAGTTTCAAAATAATTAACGTAACTTCTGTTATGCTTTGTTGCTATTTTTTATTTTGTTTTTTACAATCCAACGATTAGCAATTATTGGTGAGATATAAGGAATCGTGTTTATTATGCTGTTACATTGTCTGTCAATACCCAGAGGAATGTTTAAAATAATACTCTATCATTTTATTGTTGCTGTCATATACCTTTAAGTCTTTGCGTATGTAATCATTAATTGACACACGACGGTCCGTTCGTGTGCACTTCTTAACAGCTCTCAGACATTTCATTGCTAAATTCTGGATCGTATTCTGGCTTGTATTCTGGTTCGTTCATTGGTGTTGACAGTTTAGGTCTCTGATCCGTATAAAAGTAGGCGTTGCCATTACCTTATAAAATTTTATTCGGGTTTCTCTTTGTTTTATTTTTTAGGAAGTTGTTCGAATATCCACAAATGAAGCAGGGAGAAGCAAAGAGATGTGTAGGGTTTGTCCCAAAAGTAATGAGACTTTTTTTCAAAAAAAAAAGTTTTTTGATCAAACATGTAATAAAACTTAACACTCTTCAAGATAGTCTCTTTCTGCGTCTATGCATCTTTGCCCATGCGTTTTCCATGCATCAAAGATCCTCTGGAATTCGCTTTTGAGGATTCTGTTAAGGCACCTCTTCGTGGTCTTATGAATGTTGTTCAGGGTCTCCAGATGCTTCCCTTTCAGCTCCCTTTTCACCTTTGGGAGCAAGAAGAAGCCTGCCGGTGCTATAGGGGGTCTGTGTCACCGTTGAAACAACGGTCTGAGTCAGAAAGAAATTGACAATGGGAACGGTTGGACAATACTTTTGACAAATGTTTCGCGCAAATCCATGTCTTCCTCAACATTTCTCGACTATTTTCCAGAATTCCTGCTGCGTTTTCTACCAACTTTTCCGTTATTTTGATTATTTTCTATATCTTCGTTATCTGACGATGTATCAGAATCAATACGGTTAACTCTCCTTGAATTAGAATGAAATATCGTATCACTTTCACTTTCACTGTGTTCTATTCCATCGACATTTTTAGTTTTTGTACCCTTAAAATAAAACTTTTATTATTTTAAAAAGTCAGAGTTTTTACAGTTATTAAAGAAAATTTATTTCATGATAGCCCAATAATTTTCCTAAACACTTCAACGTAATATTTTTGTGTTCTGACGCACATGCATAAAACTCAAACAATTCTAATTAGAAGGTAACAGTTACAGTTACTATGAATTTCATGTTTTTCAGTGTTGCCAACAAATATCGAAAGAAGAAGAATAATTTAATATTTATTTCAAAGTTTATGTAAAAAAAATATTGATAAAAGGTGGACTTATTCACAATGACTTCTGTAATTATTATACAATATATTCAGAAGCTATTAAAAAAAGGACTGTCTAACCTAGAAAAAAGTAGCCAACGAGTAAATCCTTTAATAACTAAGAAGATTATTATTTATTTCATCAAAATTTCCAAAAATCAGAAAATATCGAAAAATGGACTTAACCGCTTTGGCTTCTGAGCGGCACCGATCTTTGTTCAGCAAATCTCGCACACGAGGGACATTATCGTCCTTTCGCAATGATGATGGAGTCCCAGAAGGACTTCCTCCCAGCAAGTGAACGATTCGTGAAAATTTTTGATCTGCTAGTACGACAAGCAATCATCCTTGAAGGACTGAGTGAACGAATTAAACGTTTTCACTGCTGTCTTTTGGAGTTCGACTAAATATTTTATTGCATAGCATTGCTCCAATGCTCTCTCCATGACGAGACTCTGCGCGGAGGTTCACTAAAACTGACCTCCCACCGCTCCGAGAGCTCGTAGGCAACGGAACCTGGTGTCTCTGGAAACCTAAGAGTCCCCCCTACTACTTCCAACCGGTCGCGCAGGGGTGGGCAATATATAGTCTCGTGACAAAAAAATGAGTCTCATTACTTTTGGGACAAAAGTAATCAGACTCATATGCTTTGGTCTCCTCTGCTTTGGTGGAAATAGATGGTACTGGTAGCTCTGGTGGCTGCAAATATACAACAAATTGTAGAAAAAAAAGACAATGAAAGCCTACCTATAACTGAATTTTATACGCGTTTCATAAGAAACTTTTAAAAAAGTCCACTTGCCTCCCTTTACTTCTCACTACCTCAAATGTGTTGAAATTTATGCAGTTTAGTTTCTGAATCTTTATTTCTATTAAATGAGGTGTCACATCTCAGATATCTGAAGTCTGAGAACTGTTTTTTGTCTTGTTGTCAGATGATAAGTAGTTTATAATTTGATTTTGAGAGATCGTCTTTATTATCCTGGAAAATCGCTTACTGGTTCGCAAATAATATTGTATTAACTGATGTTTTAGAGTCAATAATCTTGCCTTTCGGTCTCATCAGTTTCCATAGTTTTATTAAATGGTCAAAGTAAATTTTAAGGGGTGCGGGTGATACAACCCTGTTATAAAGAAAATAATAAAAAGTAATTCAGTGTCCTATTTTTAAAATTTAAATTGCTTTTTTTCTCATTTTCCGCGATGCTATTTTTTTTTAATTTAGAATACAATTAAGACAAACGAGAAAATATAGTTGACTTAATTTTTGAGCTGTTACTGCGATTTTTAATCCCGGAAAGTCGGTAGTGGAATCATTAAAAACATTGCCTGTCTTTATAATGTCTCAACACACAAATATAATAGCATGTATCCTAAGATACAACATACATTCTTAACAACATTTGGTATGTTGTATTTAAAGAGTGTTTGGTATTTGTTTAGTAACGAATACATAGTGATGCCAACACGTAAAATCGTTTCGTGGTACTAATTTCCCCTTGTTTGTGAAACTCTTCTCCGGAAATGATTAGAGTCAGTTAATTTAAACTGTGTCGCACATAATTGCCCCACGTAAACTAATTGGATGGCTTTTCTCACCCAATTACTGAGCTTGTCGTTATTGGTTAATTTTATTTACGCTCTGAGCTCAGCTTGTTGGTCAGAGTTTCAGATATATGCTTACTGCAAACAATTGATATCGCTCCTGAGAAATTTGTATGGAGTAGCACCGCGAGGATAAATTCAGAACTTGACAACAGGATAAGATCACATGTGTTTCACTGGCACATGCGAATGTTTAGTGCTAGAAATATATATAAAATGCTGCGTTTGACAAAATTTTGAAAACAAAACGATAACAAAAATTACGAACTGAAACTCCTTGAAGAAAGAGTTTTCATTGTTTCTAGATGCAGTAAAATGAGGAATAATTTATCAAGAGAAAACCTATCCCCTTTTGGATTTATTTATTTATTTTTTCTTTTTCATAGCATCTATACTAATAATATAAAGCTGAAGAGTTTGTTTGTTTGTTTGTTTGAACGCGTTAATCTCAGGAACTACTTGTTCGAATTGACACAATTATTTCTGTGTTGAATAGTCCATTTATTGAGGAAGGCCATAGGCTATTTTTTGTTAAATCAGCTTGACCGAAATAATTGTAATTACAAAATAAATGTTTAATTAATTGTTTTGTTCTATGAATTCCTAATAGATGGGAGGGGTAAGTTTAGTTCTTTGAATTCCTAATAGATGGCGGGGTAAGTTTTGTTCTTTGAATTCCTAATAGATGGCAGGGTAAGTTAACTCATCGAGAGGGTGCCGGCCGACAGTATTGATAGCTGCGAGGAACCATGCCACGCGGTTCAGACGCGTGGTCGGCTACGCTGTTGTGGTCAGCAAACTGATTTTTGAATGCGATTTTTTTTTAATATTCAAGTACATAATTTGATTTTGTGGGATTTTTCTATTGGGTTTGTTTTTCTTGTATCTTCGACGTCTGTTTTTGTTCTTATAGTTGAAGATAGTTACTTATCTAAGTAAATAATTTGATTTGTCGTATTATTCAATTGTGATTGCTCTTCATAACGTTTTTACTACAGTATTGTTTATTTAGCGAAACATTTTAAATTGCAGAAAAAGTACCGCTTCACTCGCTACAGGGCAGGGTTACGGTAGCGTGTTTATTTGGCGAGATAAGCGATGAACTTGGAGGAATATTTTGGGTTTTAAAGCAACTTTTAATCTTTTTGTGCGTTTTGGCAAATCGTTTTAAATTCCAAAGATTCTTTAATAGGTTTTTTTGAAAAGGTGTGTACGCATTTTAGTAAGAGAAAAATCATCACTTCACATCAGTAAGAGGAGAGGGGCGTGGATTTTTTTTTATTCAACGGATTTACTTTAAATTCTTAGCACGGGCATCGCCGTGCGGGTACTGCTAGTGTTCTATGTGTTTCAGGAGAACTGAAGTAAAACTTCTAGTCTGTAGAAATTCGTACGTCACAAGTTCTACTTAAGCAGTAAATACAGCCCCTGAGCCAGTGCTAAGTCAGAACTACACGCAATATACCAGACAGCCCGGTTATCATATCCAAAGGCTGCAGTTTCGTTCTTATTAGAGCTCTTCAGTCTGGAATAGTGAATAACGAGCTGGAGGCAGATGTCATATCATTGAATTTTCCACATTTTAATCCATTGGTCTTAGGTTAAGGATTCAATTTGAGACAATGAGGTAGTGATATATTATGGTTTTGGGGAAATTGGAGTTGTCAACATTCAGGTTTTTGTTCAAAAGAGTACATATCCAAAATTAAAATACTGCTATCTCCTCGATTTCATACGAAATTTTCTTACGCACACAAAAACTGTTATACATTTGTGCTAAATCCTGCACCCAAGAAATATGATAAAACTATTTTGTTGTTCAGTAAGAGAAAATAACTTAAACGTAAAGAGGCACTAATTTTGAGGGGAAAGCAAAATCAGTGCCTTTTACAAAGTTCTAATTTTTCTGACTTTTGAGGCAGGAAGGCTTTTTTTCAATTCTTATTTTGCTGTTAGCGGCAAATTCGTTTCTTCCACCTCCTGAACATTTTTAGAAAATGTACAGGTAGTTATCAAAATAATGGAAACACCTGTGAATAAAAGTGAAAGTTTTGAATGTGCTTCGTACGTAATAAAGAATAAAACTAAACACCCGTTTTTTACTTCCTTTTACAAAAAAGGAAGTATTGTATTCGCGAAAAAAAAAATTCACTCAAAATTCGGCCTTAATTTCCATTTTGCCCACCCCTGAATTAATGTTGAGTTTTTTTTTTTTTTTTTTTCAACGCGACCACACGTGGATACACACACATGCCTAAGAACGTATAAACATCCGAAATATCCATTTTGACATTCCCCGAGTTAATTACAGTGAATTTTCTCGTGACGTCCGTATGTACGTATGTATGTGCGTATGTGTGTATGTGTGTATGTATCTCGCATTAATCAAGAACGGTATGTCCTAGAAAGTTGAAATTTGGTACATGGACTCCAAGTGGAATCTAGTTGTGCACCTTCTCTTTTGGTTGCATTCGGATGTTCTAAAGGGGGCCTTTTACACCTTTTTGGGGTAAAATCATTGTTAATTTCAATGTAAACTCAAGCGGTGCTATAATTTGGCAAACACTTGGCAATATATCGCCAAGCTTTTGGTCGCCAAGTTTTGTCGCCAACTAGGCGACGAATTTGGCGGGTTTTTTTTTTTTTTTTTTTTTAATTTGGTTTCAATTTGGCTACATTTAGAGAGTTAACCATTGAATCACAATAAAACTGCCAATATTGCGAAAATTTATCTGTATAAAGCGTTTTCTTTGCTTCGGTTCGCAACAAACTTGGATTGAAAATATTTAAAGTGTTTCTTTGCTCCCTCCGAGGCTTTAAATATGAGTAAAAGGAAGTCATGTGATGCACACATCAGCTCGTTTTATAAATAACAATGTACATATTCTGGTAATATATGGTCACTTAATTGAAGTTCTGGAAGTCTTGGATTTTTTTCAAGCGCGTAAAATATCTGACCTCTCAAATTTTAAAAGAGGCCAAATTGTTGGAGTTCATCGAGCTGAAGCAAGTGTAACTGAAACATCTTAATATTTTGGTGTTTTTAGAGATACAGTATCTAAAGTCATGAGAGCATACACACAGCGCTATAAGACAGCTCGGCAAAGTAAAATAGTGGACGGAAAGAGAAGCTCAGTGAAAGAAACCGACGAGTATTGAAGAGGATTGTAATGTCTAAAAAGCGAACAATGTCATCAAAAGTGACCAGAGAACTCAAACACTATCTGGATTCACCAGCATGAGTGATTAAAGTTAGAAGGCACCTTTATCAACAGAACATTCATGGCAGAGTAGCGATTCCCAACACACTCGTCACAGAGTGTTTACATTAGTTTGATAACTACCTGTATATGTTCTCTTTTAATAAATTAGTCCACAAATGGTAGACGAATCTCTTATGTGTTTTGAGACAAGAGATAGTCCCGATAGGATCTAAAATACAGCATGATTTAGAAAAACTTTCCAATGAAAGTCTATCAAGGATGAGAACTTTGATCCCATTTTGCTCAAAACTTTAATATATATACCCATTTGCCTTACCCCCATTATACCTATTTGCTTCTCACTGTCTCAATTGTTTGCTTCTTTCCAGTGTTACATGTAATCAGATATCCTTGAGATCAAGCAAGCAAAAAGGATGTTTCCACATTTTTTTTTCAAATCAATAAATAAGAAATGTATCAAGATTATGTTAGACGTTACTGTTTTTCAGTAAGTTACCGCCCTATAGCCAAGGCTAAGGCGGAAATACATGAAATATATACCGTGTATACATAATGCCGGGCTGATGAGTGCTAATAAGCACGAAACTGCAGTTCTCGGCTGGAATTGACTAGGCTGGCGGTGTATTTCATGTATTTCTGCCTTAGCCGTGGCTATAGGACGGTAACTTACTGAATATACCTGCCTCACCTTCAATATTCGAGTGGAACCGAACCATTGCTTCGGTACTCGTCTGGTCAGTGCTAATTCTGTATTAGCTACCAGTTTGTTTGGCACTCTTGGCTTCCTTAAGAGGTTTCCCACCTCCAGCTCAGTCACACTTATGCCGGGCTGATGAGTGAGTGCTAACAAGCACGAAACTGCAGTCCTCGGCTGGAATTGACTGGGCTGGCGGTGTATTTCATGTTACTGCTTTTGTCTGTAGATGGTATTGCTTAACTTTTTTTGTGCTCACCGCTTTGTCCTTAATTAAAATGTATGTTTTTAAAACAGTTAATAATACTGAAATCATATTAACTTATCTTCTTTTTTCTTTTCAGGTAATTAATATCTCACTTAATAACATTTGATTCTCCGTCGAAGCCTGTGGGATAAAAAGGTAATTTTTTCACAACTGAATATATCACGTGCGTTAAACTTAAATTGATAAAATCATGCGCGGACTCAGTGATTGGAAATTGCGAAACTAGTGTAGTCACTGCATTTTTTCATTCTTTCTAGTGTAGAGATTCTAATGTTCTATTATTAAAAAAGTTAACCACAAAAAAAGTATTTTTTCCGACCACGACATAAACTATATATTGGCTAACTTGATTATTTTATAGAAATGGGATTAGTTTTAGGATTGGATAAAGCTTCAAATCTCTGTAAATTCCGTATTTATGCAGTAGTGCATTACATTGCATTTTTCTTTTTTTCTTTTTGTTTTGTAAATATAGTTTATCAGAATAAATTCTTAGACATTACGGAGAAAAAAAAATAGGGTCACATTCAGAACTCCTGTTGAACAGTTTTAATGAAGCTCTATTAAGCAGTATTACTATTTCGTTTCAATTCAAAACATTAATTACGGTCATGATTAGAACGAGAGTGGCGTGTGTCGTTTTAATCAAATTTCGCGTCATTGAAGGTTTTTTAAAAACATTTGCAAAAAACTCTCCGCCGTATGTAGTTAACGGCCCGAAAGTTCACGGTCCCCACATTTCAAAAGAAAAGATTTGTACTTAAGTGGCATTTACTCTTATTAAAACTCTTTTGTCATTTGTTGAAAAGTAACTTTAAATGACCTCTACGCTATTGTTATTCTACATTTACGATGGTTTCCCTGAAAAAAATGTCAAACATAGGATGTGCCACAGTTCTCCCAGGGGTTTGGAAAGTTCAGAGAACGAAAATGTTACCAATACCGCAACAACCTTGACTTAACTGGAGAAGAGAACAGTCGAATTTTGTTTCCAAGGTATTCGATATGTGAACCATTCTTCGGATATCCAGCCCTAAGTCTAATTTTTTTTTCACCCGTTATAACATGTCGCTATCAGTGGTTGTTCCTTCACCACAACATGGGGTCCATCCATGCGGTTTTTTTATGGGGTTATGTCAAAAGTTGTGTGTTCGTGCCTCATGTTCGCTATCAATGGTCGTTCCTTCACCACAACATGCGGTTTTTTTATGGGATTATGTCAAAAGTTGTGTGTTCGTGCCCCATGTGTCACTTGATATGCAAAATTTACACAAAGAGATCACAACTATGCACATTGCTATATGCCTAATCCTTGAATAAGAAGAAGAAGATCCCAACCGCATTTGCTACCATTGTTTGTGACATGTTACGACGGTTGAAACATGATTTAGGCTCTTGATATCAGCTTTATTACTAACTAGTGGCACCCGCACGGCTTTGCCCGTAGTAGAAAATTAAAAGGTCATTGGTTCGCCTGTATATTAACAAATAATGGAGGATGAATTTCTCGCCAATTGGTTATGTTAAATGGCTCGCCCATGGCTCATAACGGTTCCACGTTATGATGATTTCGTAATTTACTATTCCACGTTGTGATCATTTGCTCGGATAAAGTTTCTTAAAATTAGAATATAAAAAGAACAAAATCGAATTTTCGAAAAATCGCTTCGAGGTGCACACCCCCATGCTACAAACTAACTTTGTGCCAAATTTCATGAAAATCGGCTGAACGGTTTAGGCGCTATGCGCGTCACAGACATCCAGACTCCCAGACATCCTCCGGACAGAGAGACTTTCAGCTTTATTATTAGTAAAGAAGGTTCACATACTGAACATTTAGGATACAAAACTTGAACATTTGGCAGTAAGTAACTGCCCATAAGCCAGGTCTAAGGCAGAACTACATACAAATTACCAGGGTAAAAATTGACGTGGCTGTATGGTACTTTGCATGTCAAACTTGTACTGTTGCTGTGTTGGTAATATGTTTGTTTTGATAAGCCTTGTAGTCCCCAGAGGAAACTTTGACACACCCTGAACATGCAATGACCGTAAAAAGTGTTCTTCTGCTCTTAGCAGAAAATTCTGGCAGCGGATCCAATAAGTAGCAGGGAAACTGACTTTTATACATGTACCATTGTCTTCTCACATCTATAGCAGATTCGGTTAGTGGGCAATTTTCCTGCGGTCCTAGTGCACAATATACAGGGTACGGAGAAAGTTCCCACAATTTTATTAGATATTTCAATAGGTTGTAACCAGCACATTATTCAACAAATCAACAAGTTAAAGAAATAAAAACTCTTTATTGAACAATAATAATAACAATGAACAAAAAAATTGTAACAATTGTTCAAAATTGGCTCCTTGGACTTCAATACATTTACGGAACCGCAGTCTGAAATTGCCGACGATGCTCGCGCACTCCATCCACCGTTAGCTCATTCCATTAGGCATTTTGCAGTGGTTGGACGACTACTGCAACATTCAAACAGCGGCCGCACATCACGTTCGCCACGTAAAGCGGACAGAGTAACGTTTTCCGAAAAGGGAGAAGCATTCATACTTTGCGGAACGCGAAAAAGTCACATGTCAGTCTCTCATCCAATAGAGAGAGCGGGCTCATCTCGTAGAGACCAATGCAATGCGACGCCCAACTCTACGGACCGTCAGAAATCTGGCTTCTCGTCCCGTCGACAGGTCCCGTACAATACGGCTTGCTGTCATGGCAACGCCGGTCGAAAACTGGTTTTAGGGAGATTCTAAAGCCTTTTGTATCTGAAGATTTGAAGAGTTCCAGATGTTCAATCGTTCTTCTCTTTTAACTAATGTACTCATTTGCTACTGTTGAAAAACCGCAACTGATACCGCGATTTTTCTCTTTGAGTGGGCCTGGAAGAAGTGTCATCGCGCCGTTCGACCCCTGAGCGTTGTGCGAACTAATGCATCTACTAATCAGAATGAATTCGCCCTAAATTTCCCCTTTTACTGATCATTGAGGGAAGAAACATTATTATTTATTTCCACTTTTGCTGATTTATATCATTGAGGTTGTAAAAACAAAATAACCTTTTTGGTCTGCTACGGGAGTTGTTTTAGGGGAGTATTCTTCTTTTTTTTTAATTTAAAGAAATGGTTTAAACGAAGAAATAAATTTAAAAGTTTCTCTAGCAGCTCTAGTTTTCAGATAATTTCAGCTGCTTTACCCAAATTATGCAGTTTTAACTCCATTTTATGCATTTCTAAATCAAAGTGTAGGCTTCCTGAAACAAGGACTGCCTCCAGCATGTTTGCTCTGCTATAATCAGTTGGCAGTCTAGTTACATTCAGAAAAACTCACTACATGAAGTAAATATCTAGTAAGTTTAGTAACAAGGCTTCAACGAATTGCGGTCAACTTGTAAGTTCTTGCAATGCATATATTCGCTTTGCGTGATGTGTGACGAATTGGATCTTTGTATGTAATATTTTCAGGGTCCGACTAATGTAGACAATACACAAAATTTTTTGGGGGTCCTCTACAGTCAAACCTTATAAACAAAAGCATTAATAAAGAATCAGGGGTGGTAGTTTCAGGGGTGTTCAGGTGTTAAATCACTTATTCAAAGCAACCCACACTTGTACACATGAAAAACTAGATAAATTCAGGAGAGTACCTTAATTTTCTTACATAGAAACTGCAGCAATTTTAGTATTTTTGGGGCTCTTAAAAATTGGGGACCCATGGCCAACAGCCTAATTGGTCTGGTTGGTAATTGAGCTCTGATTCTTTTGTATAATACACTTTGAATAAAAATTCCATTATTTGTTTTTCATTTGATCTATGGATGTAACTTAAACCCATGTCACAAATATTTCAATGTTATGTTTTAGAAATTTGAGCTCCTGCGCAAAAATTGATGCCCCGTAAGAAATGCTTTGGTGAAACGGATGCAACGTAAAAATGCAACTTCAGACCGTTTAGTTACATTCATTCCAATAAAAGATTAAACAAAAAATAAAATGTGTTAGCATCTCACCCCTCCCCCCCCCCCCCGCACGCACAACCGTACTCCGATTTCCCTGCTTTCCTTAACAAGGAGGAACAAGCGAAGTCTTAATTACATCGTATGCAATACTTCACACTTCACTGTTGCATTTTATGTAGAGGTCAAGTCCACCGAGAAGTTAATCGGGTCAACGAGAGAACATGAACCAACGGGACCCCACCTTACCCTAGCCTTGTCAAATAGAAACGCAGCTAAAAGGGAGCTAAGAAAATACGAACCTGTACAGCGAAATAAATGCGGTGTGCTGATCTTCTGACAACAAGCTTTAGCTATAAACTATCTGAATTCTATTTAACGTGTAAAAAAATCACCTAATAAAATAAGTACAGATTTTAGCTTCTGAGAATTCCTATGCAAACTAAGCTCTGACACGGGACATCTTGTGGCTGCATAAAGTTTAAAAATTTCATACGACTTATTCATACAAATGTATCGAAATTTATTTTGGATTTAAAAAAAAATGTTGAAAACTCTCATAACTGTCTCTCTAGTGAAAGTCACTGGTTATTCTTTGTGCGGACTCGTCTCCAGATTAGAGGTGCTTTAAATGCAGTTTTACCTACACGGGTATGTACTAATTTGTGAGGTTTATTTTATTATTTTTTTTTAAACTTTTAAATTACTCAAAAAATCATATATGTTTCTACAATCAACTCTCTTTAGAATACGCAACCAGTTTCGAAGAAGGCAATGCAAAATGATGGTAACAGTAAACGAAATGCTCTCGTAAATTATTTTAAAACAATTTTTTACTGTGTTGTGCCATTTTTGTTCATTTATTTTTTAACTCTTAACATGCATTTCAGCCCAAAGTATCCTATTCAACGTTTATCATATTTACGACGAGCCCTTTTTGTATGCATACATTACACAAATGAGTAACATGTATATAAGTATTGTGTTCTTGATAATATCGTGTATATCATGATGCATGCTATGGTATATGCATAAAACAGTATGTTATGCATTTAAGTTATTTTTAATAGACATTTACTCACTATTTTCAATGACTCAATATTTTCAATATTCTCAATAACTGTATTTTGTTTGTGGTCATTAATCATTAAGTTTAAATAATTAAAAAAAAATTTCATGTAGTTTTGTTGAAAATTGATCATAGATCTTATAATTAAATACCTATTCCGAAATATTAATTCTAACCAGTGGATAGGGTCATATTTCATTGAAAGTCGTAGGTGTACGAACACTTTTGGGAGCCACTGTAATTATGCATCTCAGAATACCATAGATTGCGATGTTCTGTGTCAGAGCTGCTTGTTCTGCGATCTTACTAGTTAGTCGGCTCATTCTGACCTGTAGCTCATTCTGCTATTTAACCCAATGCAATGTTTTAAAATGAAATCTTTATTAGGAAATACTGTAGCAATGCGTACTTTCACAAATTATGACGTTTCTTTTTCATTAAATTCCGCATACATAGTAAAAAAGCTTTGACCAAGCTTCCAAGCAGCAACGCTTTAACTTAAGAATTATTCCACGTAAACATTATCAGCCGGTTCGATGGATGTCAACAGCTATGAAACGATTGTTAAAAACGTATTTTCATTACGTTAAAAATATAAAAATAAAAAATTTAGAAAGAAAACCATGACTTTCTTTTCTACTCAACTTCGAATCAAGATATTTTAGTATTTTAACCATGGAATATTTTCTTGTTCATTCCTGCTGTTTTTTTTTTTCATTTTGCAATTCCATTGTCGTAGAATGAAACAATATGGTTGACTGTCCCACGGACTATCTGTTTTAGGAATTGCTCAGAATGTGTTAGATATCGTAAAAGCAGCCTAAACCATAAATTGAACAAACAATATGAATCAAATTTTATTTTGGCGTCTATGTCCTTAGTATCTGCAAATATACCTTATACAGCGCAACCTCTCTGAGCAGCCACCCCTTCGTTCCGCAAAATTTCGGCCGTTCAAAATGGGTGGCCGCTTTAAAGGGTTTTCGTTACAGTTGCAATGTTATTCTATATTACGCAATATAAGTTAGTGTAATACATAGAATGAAATTTGAGACTGTTCTAAAATGGAAATAGTATATTATTTAATTATTGTTTACATTTTTTCGAAGAAAGGATACAATTTGGGAATAAAATTTTCAATTTTCTCATACAATTGTTCACAAAATCAAATTCAAAATGTTGCTTGTTGCAATTCAAATGTTTTTCAGTTCAAAATGACAAAAAAATTGCTCTAACCAATTTATTTATCATTGCATCTGAGCAGATTTCTAGTGAAATGTAGTGTTGTAATTAATTTGTTACCCTGACAACAATAAGAAATGTAGTGATATGGAAGCAAACTAATGAACTAATCATGTAAATATTCTTATTTTATGTAATAAAGTGTTTCAGTGTATTATGAATTTTATTGACTCAAATTTTTAATGCAATCTTTATTTTTGATGCAAACAATACAATTGGGAAAATGAGAATACATACCAAACTGATTGAAGTCAAGGTAAATTTAATATAAAAGGAAATAACTAATGAAATTGCCTATTGATCATTAGAATATTAGCTCTATATAGGTTGTAGTACACATTACGTAGCATAAAAAACATTGTTTTACGAAAAACATTGAATCATTTCACCAGAAATGAATTGAATTTGTGGGATCAAAGCTATTTTTTAAATTAGACATCTTTCATTACTTTTCATCATTGAAAGACTATCACTCATTATCATGTTACCGACCTTTGTAAAAAATTATTATTATTATTATTTTTTTTTTTTTTTTTTTTTGCACAATCTAAAACATTTTTACTTTTATTAGATTCTGTTGAATTTGTCAAAGTGAAGTTTCAGTACGAGTTCTCTCGAGTACATTTCGGGACGAAAATAGTTTTAAACATGAGTTTTTAATTGTTTCCATCCAGGTATAACTATTTTGAATAGTTTCGTACGGCGAAATGGATCAAGCTTATTCTCTTCCTACTTAATCATGGAAAATTATCGAACTTTATCGAATATCGGAGTAACTTGCACGCTTAATAAGGGGACCCACTAATGATTTTTGGAAAACTGCTGAATGATCCTAGTCGTTGTTACTTTTTAGGAAACTCTGTAAAGATACATTTACCGGGCTTTCCCCCTTCCCCATCTCTCTTATTAATTCTGTCTTCTCTTCCTTTCCTCCGAAAACACCAATCACTACCCATCACCCCCAGAGGCACGGAAGAAAAAGCTATGTCCGTAAGGTTAGTTCCCCCTCCCTCCCCCCCCCCCCCCCGGAGATCATCAGTGAAATTGTTAATGAGGTCTAAGGATATTAATGGTGCAATACTGTACTGCCGTGTGCAGGGGAAAAGCAGTAACTGCAAATTTTTCATTTTTGATTTTTTTTGCATTTTTGTCATCTATTGTGCGTTATCTTTACTGTACAAGCTCGCTTATTTGGTTTCCGCTGAAAATAACGCGCGAAAAAGACGTCTAATTCCAACACTTTCCTATTGTTAGCATTAAATCCAAAACGCGTTTCTTCAAATATCTTGAAAAATCATTTCTGCAGTTACTGCTGTTTACCTGCACAGGGCAGTATGATAAGGTTTAAGGCGAGCTGAACGATGGTTTTTCTTGATCGTAAGAGGTCTGTGATGAATTTCCCTACTGAATGGAAAACTGGTAGTCGGCCCCGCTTAAACGAATACCGTGAGTTCCAAGAAATATTATTCGAATCAGCGGGGAAATTTTATTTATTTTTCCTGATTGACAACGTTTGTCTTAAAACGTTATAATAAATCAATATCTAAGTAATAGAAGAAACATGTTTTTTATTAAAAAGCGTTTTAAATAAGCTAAGTAAATAAAAGTATGTATGAAAATTATATGTCACTTACAACTATGGGTAGTGAATCTTTGTTCCGACACCTTTTTTCAGTTAATATTTTTTGGAGACAGTCCATAATAGTGAATTCCTTGCTCAAGGTATTTTGGGAGCACCTTTCAAACTTCAATTACCGTGTTTTACGCAATTAATATCTATCAATTTCTTATCTTCTGCAATGTTTATATTTCATTGTGTTTTTTAATTTAATTATCAACTGTCTGTTGGTAATGGCAACGATAAAAGAAAATAAATAGAATAGTGGATATGCTTTGATGGATTATGAATGTTTTTTCCCCCGCCGGTTGTTTGCCGAAAAATACAATTTTTAATTTTTGCTTCAGTAATTGCTCTTAATTGATTTTTTATGTATTCAAAAATTTTCTCAGCTAAAACATATGCGAAAGCTGATCACTATTATTCGATTAACCGGGGAAATTGTTCGATTAAGCGGGATCCCTAACATTGCGAAATGTCTAACATTGGGAAATATTCGGTTCCTGGAGATTTTATTCGTATAAGCGGGGTTTTCGTTTATCCGTTACGAGATAAGGCGGGGCTGACAACATTGTGTTTCCATTACGATCCAAGTGCGCAGAACAAAAATTGACTTATTTTGTAAACAAACAAATAACAGAATTTTTAAAAAAAATACCAAGAACTTTTCATAATGAACTCAAAAAGTACAAAATAATTTTTCTGGGTCACAAAGGACAATTTAAGAATTCCTGTAGTTTTTGAAAATGACACCACAAACGAAGAAAAGTGCGGCTCATGTCATGAAGAGGATTTATTATTATCTAGCTTTCAATCATAACTTTGAGTGTTGAAACATGCATATTTTTGTTATTGGGAAAGTTTGGTTTGAAATGACTAGAACCGCACTTTTCTTCATTTGTGGTGTCATTTTCGTAGAATTTTCGAAAAATACAAGAATTCTGATCTAGAAAAGCTATTTTGTCCTTTTGAGTGCATTATGAAAAGTGCTTGGTATCTTTAAAAAACATTCTGTTCTTTTATTCTTTTTAGTGTAAATGTATTTCAGAAATAGAATAATTTTACCCTCACGTTTTTAATATAAATGCTCCCCACTAAAAGGGAGAAAACCTATGTACGTGTCTAAAACTTGAAGTAGTAGGCACTAAAATTTAATCCTTGTTCCTCTGTAGGATTTATGTTTGCTAATTTCATGATTGCTTCAGAGGAGCCTTGATTCAAAATTTTCATTATGATTGCTTTTAACATTAGCGTTGAAAGGCAACAAAATTTGTAACAATGGGTTTTATATTTAAACATTTAATGAGGAAATTACATGAAACTTGCGGTTTTCCATCTTAACTTAAATAATTATTTTATTTTAGAATTTTATTTTTTCAACGCTAAGTTGTACCTTAAGATTAAGCAAATCATTTAGTGAAATCCCGAAGTCTCTAAGTAGTCTAATAGCAGAGATATAAGAGAAACCAGGCCTCAGATTTCTCCGAGACAATCAGGCCAAGTATAATAAAAGTGCTTAAATAACATAATTAAAAAAAAAAAAATACTAAGCACTTTTCATAACGCACTCAAAAGGACAAAATAACCTTTCTGGATCAGAAAGGACAATTTAAGCATTCCTGTAGTTTTCGAAAATTCCAAGAAAATGACACCACAAACGAAAAGTGCGGCTCGAATCATGAAGAGAATTTCTTATCATTATATAGCTTTCAATCATAGCTTTGAGTGTTCAAACATGCATATTTTTCTTATTGGGGAAACGCTTTTTGTGTTCTCAAGAAGCATTATGATATTGAATGCAAAATAAACCTAATATTTACTCTTTGTTAAGCTTTAGTAGTTCAAAAAAAAAAAAAAAAACTCTTAAAAGTGTTACATGATGTTGTGTATTTATCTCTGTACTTTTTTAAAAAAACCTTCTTCATATAAAAACGCTGTCCGAAAAAGTGATTTTCAGGAAAAAGTTATAAAGGTCACTATATATGTGTCGTGGAAAAGGTCTGCGGACTAATTTCTAGTTGATAAGGATACAATGCGAACATTTATCGCTTGAAATCTGAAGACTTTTATTGTCTTAAAGTTAAAATTGCGGAATAAAACGCAAATGCGTATATTCACAAGGAACGATAAAATTAAAAATTTTAAAAACCTCCGATTGAGTCGCAACTGCAGAATCAAGAGGGAAAATTGAAAATCCTTTTAAAAGTCTTTATATTATTTAAAATCAAAGTCAAGTTTTTTTTTTTTTTTTTTTTGTTATTAAATTGAAACTGGCAACAGATAAAAACTTTAAATCACTGCTTTTAATTCCCTTGTTGGTCAACAATGAATGGGGTCGTTTCCAAAATTTTAAAAGTATTTTTTTCTGAAAGAGCATGCTTAAAAACACAGGATCTGACAATTTTTTAAATAATTTGTTTAAGTTTAATATTAAAAAAAAATGCTAAAATCTGCGCGCTTTCATTGTTTACATTTCTTGTCTATGACATCACAAATGATGAAATGCCATTCTGTGTTGCCATTCACAGAGCAAAATATTTAATTCGCATCTTTACTCACGTGTATTGGCAACGATATGGTTAATAGCAAGCGTAGAGCTCAATTTTAATTGACTTCTTGATTATCATAACGTGGAAACGCGGTACAAAGATGCGTCAAAGAGCATCATTTGTGACGTCACCAAGACCACGCTTTGTTTGAAAAATCGGACATATTAAAAAATTAATTAAAAAATAACTGTTGGAAAAATGAAAGAATTTTTTGGGTTATGTCATTTATTTATTTATTTATTTATTTTTGCTTATTCAATCAATTTTAGTGACTAAAAGTATTACTTTTGACTGAAGGAAACAACCCCATTCGGTTTTCAATCGCGTGAATAAATGTTTAGCGGTTATTAAAATCTGCATTAAAAAACGTCATAATTCGAATTTTATGAAAGATAGAAGCTCCAAACACATTTTATCAGAAGGCGGAAAAAATTTCTCTTTATTTTGGTATTAAATTTTAAAAATTTTAACTATGTTCTCACTGCAAAAATCGCGAAAAACATTTCAGAGGTTTTTAACTAATATCTTCGTTAATTAATGTCATCCAAAAACACAACCTAGCTAAAAACACTCCCGATCAACTCCCCTTTCGATTTAAAAAAAAAATTTTTTTTTAAATAAAGCTGTCCGTCCATTTTGGCGCTAGAGTGCGACAGACAGATACACACACATAACGGGAGCTCAGATTTTAAGAAAATGCATATATCTTGAATTATTGCAAATTGCTTATCTCTACTATATCAGTGATATAATTGATTCACGTGCTTTAAGAAGTACTGCGGAACTTAGAATTGGATATGGAGAATGTCCATCCGTCTCAATTTTTCAGGCTGGCCAAATTGATTGAGAAGGTAATTCAATAAATGATGAATTACTTTTTTTCGAAGATCTTCTAACAATTGTTTTACAACAACATGAGGGGTATTTAGCACGTTTGGGAACAAATAACAGACGTGTTTAGCGTTTATCAAAAGTCTAGAACATTTTGACTGCAAAAATCCACAGTGAAAAACACACGAACACAATGAAAAAGTATGTTTTGGTTTTTCCAGTAACTGAAATAAAATATTTAGATTTCGGATGTTTAGTTCTGATGTAAATTAGTATGCTAATTAATTAATATGTTGAAGTTTGCTGATCGTTTATTTAGTACTTTTGATATAAAGTTATCTTACCAACCCACTAGTACTCTCATTTTAGAATTAAGAGAGGGGGGGGGGGGATATGTAAGAGGTAAAAATGTCGCGTAAAAATGAATAAGTGAAAGGGAGGGGGGGGGGGGTTCACAAGCGGTTTCTTTATAATATCTGATACCAGGGTCCACCGACTGAGGACAGGCCCTGGTGTTAAGCAAATTGTGATTTAAAAAAAGGACAAAAAGAAAAAAAAAAATTCGAAGTGAAAAACAACGCTTGTTTTTTTTTTCCGGCAAAATTAATTTATTTTAAGGATTCAAAATTTTTACTCGTTTCATACTTTTGCGCCATTCTAATTTCGCCCCAATTCTTTTAAATCACGTATCGCTAACGTAATAACTTACTCTTGACGATTCTACAATGACTTTTTTACTACCCTTTAGCAATGAACCATCGTACAAATGAGGCTTAATTACCTCCCTTTCAGCGCTTCCGCAGAGGGGAGAGAAGAGAGAAAACATCTTCACCTCCGGATTCGCATTGCAAATGCAGCGACATCAGCATTGGCGATTTAGTGCCTTTTCGATCATTCAAGCACGCTTTTTCCCAAACTTGTCTCGCCAACCTGTTCCTTAATGTCGGCTTCTTGGTCGAACCACTTTTTCGTCAGGGGTCGAAAGGAAGGTTACATACGTTTCTACCGGAGTGGAACATCTTTGCGTGTGAACTATCTTTGGTTTTACTCTTGAATCCAGTCGTTCGAATAATATCGGCTGTTTTTATTCCCTTTTTTCATTCCCTTCTTGTGTAATTCAACGACAGTAACACGCACACTTTCACGATTCACAGCTTACTAACTCAATGAACTAACAAAGAACAAATTATTAAACCTCAACTACTTTTAATGCCCAGGGCCGATCCTAGGGTGTCGGCCGCCCTTGTGCAAAGACCTAATGTGCCGCCCCTCAAAAGTAATTTGCATATTTTTACTCATCTTTAACATCCATATAAATCTTTCTTCAAATTTCGATACCAAGTTCTAATTTAAAAAAAAAGAACGGAAGAATGATGAACTTATAAAAAGGAAGAAATGTTTTATAATAAGAAACTCCTTAGGTACAATTTATATCTTTGAAGAAATTAATAGATACCAAAATTTACTAATCTTAAAAACGCATTTTATAGTGTCTTCGGTGACATCAGAGAAAAGACGGGGGGGGGGGGGGGGGGATCAGGGAAGGGGGGATTACTCCGAGAAAATTATCGAAATTGGCGTATGAAAAATAGTTTTAGTTAATCTTTGGTTGTGTTCGGTTGCAAGGACAAAAGAATCCGGTATACTCAAGGTGCATGGAGAAATTTTCGAAATTGACGTCAAATATCGCAATTTTAGGAACTTTTTCGAGACTTCAGGAGATAGTAATGTTGATGTTCTTTCCTAAAATTCTTTCCAAATTGAAATCAGTCGGAAGCCTTTTTTTGTGACCGTAGCGTTGGAAGGATCGACGCTCTTTCCGAAAATTTTCCAAAACTGAAGTTTTAAGCACGCAATTTTGGGTTACCTTTGTTGACGTTGCTAGAGGGAGGGAGATTCAATCGTCTAAGGTTTTCGAAATTGAAGTTCAAAACGCAAATTTATGCTGTTTTGGTAATGGTAGGGGATCTGGCGGCTTTCCTCCGGTAATTTCTCGGCACTATTGCTTCAAAAACCCGTTTTTGGCTATGTTTGAAAACGATAGGGGAAACGTGAAAATATTCCGAACCGAAATATTTTTCAGAACTAAAATACATTATAGGCTATTTTTTAGAAGGAAAGGTTTTGAGACCATAAACGGATGTTTCTAAAAGCGCAATTTCATACTATTTTTGGTGACGTTAACGATACTGGGAAGCATCGGCGGATCTTACGGATATTTTTCGATATTAATACCTGAAAAATACAACTACAGTGAAACCTGTGTAAGTTGACCACTTGCGGTGCACTACTTTAGTGGTCAACTTACAGAGGTTGAATTATATGATAAGATCTAATTCTGTGCCTGAAAATAGCGGTCAACTTAGACAGGTGGTCAACTTACAAGGGTGGTCAACTTTACAGGTTTTACTACACCCTTTTGTCCACCTTACCTCGACGATTGATGGGTATGTACTAGCGCGGCGAAAAGTTAAATAAGCCAAGCAGTTCTCCTCCGGAATTTTTTTAGAAATTGAAGTCCCAAAAACGTATTTTAGGCATTGTTTGATAACGATGGGGCTAAGAGCGGGCGGGGGTTCAGTGTGCCCTCACGAACTGTTTTTAGAAACTGAAGTCAATTTCAGGCTAGTTTAGGCAGGAAGGGTTCTGTGGCTCCACGGAACCGTCTAAAAACGAAATTTGGAGGTATAGTTGGAGAAAATTAGTTTGGAAATTAGTTCGGAAAAAATTGTTTGGAGAAAAGCGGGATCCGGGGTCCTTCCCCGAAAGTTCTTGAAACTAATGTCTGAAAAACGCAATTTTAGTTTATTTTTCAATAAATTAAGTGAGAGGGGGTGGGATTAGAGGCTTCTCTAAAGACGCTAACTGAGACTGTCTTTGCTAGTAATAGCAAAAAGTCCATCGCAAAAATTTCGAAAAAGAAATCCGAAAAATGTCATTAAGCAATTTTTGATGAAATTAGGAAAGGCTATCCTCTAAAAACACATTTTAGATTTCGGAGCCAACATTTTTAGGCTATGTTTGATTAAGTTAAGGTGGAAGGGGTAAATCAGAGACTTAAGTGGGTGCTTAAGGTCGGTGGTTCAACCAGTGAAATGTTCCGAAATTATAGTCTTAGAAACGCAATTTTAAACATTCTTTAGTCTCGTCAAGGAGGTCATGGCATCATTTTGGATCTTCGTTTAAACTTACTACCCGGAGCAAGAGCCCTGTCCTCCTACCTGATCTGAAACCGGGCAGTTCATTCGGGATTTTAATTAGAAAAAATTGCCGTAAAGGGGGAAAATTACAAAATTTTAGTTTGTCATTCATATATATGTTTGACTCTCAAATGAGTGGCAATTTTTTACTTTCTTCCCACGCATCTACGATTATTGAACACAGATTTTGTTGTTTGAAATGCTTATGATGAGAGTATCTAATCAGTATAGCTTTTTTTTTATATAAATAAAAAATGTCTTCATTGTTTAGGTCTATAAACGCTTGGAAGGTAAACATCAGTGGCCGCCCTCGGTGCTCCTTTTAGAAGGCACCCTTTCATGCTTCAGGAGGGGGCCATTTTCCTCATTTTCCCTCCCCTGTATCCATGCCTGATTACCGGTTCTGTCACAAATTTTGCAACCAAATGAAGCATGTGTGCAAAGAGTAAATATTAATGGACAATGAACTAACACATTGGTCCCAAACATTCTATTTTTCTTAAACTATGCTATATGCTGTCGGGAAATCGACACTTAATTTGATAATTGAACATTTAAAATTTAGCAGATTTATTCGACTTATTATAAGTGATCTTGTGAGAAATTCTTGAGGAATTTTTCTTTATTATAAGAACTACATGATGCAGCCTGCGGCCGCCCCTTGCTTCGGCCGCCCTTGTGCGGTGCACACTCTGCACACCTGCTAGGATCGGCCCTGTTAATGCCAATAAACAACATGTGCCAAATAAATCGCCAACGTACGATTTTAACGCCAAAATAAGTTTTAAACAAAATTGTGGGAACTTTCTCCGCACCCTGTATCTAGGTATTTTTGGGCAATTGATAGTATAGAGGAACTAAATAATATCCCAAATTCCATGTTTTAGTCAATTTTAAAACTTTTTACTCACGCCACTATCATTCTGACTCATCCACTTCTTATTTACGCATTTTGTAAACAAAAATTTTAGACCCTGTGTTTTTATGTTTCTATTTCAGTCAATTTATTTTATATTAGTATTCTTTGAATGAACGTCAGAAAGAATATTTTTACAACTAAACTTTTTCATTCTTGCATTTAATTAAAGCATAAAATTTTATTTAATCATGTGTCTTTGAGAGACGACTGCTTACTCAAAAGCATTGTAATCGTTGCTGACTTTTATTTCAATTATCTTACATTCCACGCGCCAGGAAAAAAAAGTCAACCACTGAAAAAAAAAAAGAGTAAGAAAAGCTTCTTTCTTAGGAAGTCTACACGGAAACCGCGCATAAATCAAGAGCTGTAAATGTGGATGCGTGTTTAAAGCTAGTCTCTGGCAAAAAAAAAAAAAAAAAAATGCTTGAAACTTGATGTTTCTTTTCTTTTTTGTATCATTTGTAACTTAAATGCCCCACTCTTAGTTAAAAAAGCTCTCTTTCCAAGGAGCGGGAATGTGGATTTTGTTTCTAATTTTTGAGGATCTCTTATGAAAAACATTTAATCTGAAAATTGTTGATCCTGTCGGTACAGCATTATTTTAAAAATTTATTTTACTCTTATGAAAGAATCAGCAGATTTATAAATAGGAGTTTAAACTTAATTTGAATATTTATTATTTGTGTAGACTATATTCCTCTCGTCTTCTGTCCCAGTGCAGACTTTTTTCAGTAGTCTACGATGTAGATTAAGAGTTGGGAAATAGTCTGCAAAACTAACCGACATTATAATAGAAGTAAAATTTAAATCGGCACCGAGAAATACTTAAAAATAAGATGATAAAACAAGTTCATCCACCAGCGGAGACTGGTGCCAAAAATTTTATTAGCAGAAATTTAACATTTATTTTTTTTCTTTTAAAATTTGAGAGTCGCCACCCCCTCCCCCAATCTAAGAAATTGTCTGCAGTCTTTCTCAAGAATCTGCAGCGCACGTCGCAGGGTCGCGCTGGTTCTGCTCCCGGGATTTCTACAAAATTTTAAACTCATCTGTATGCAAATGAAACAATATGAAGGAATCAAACTGTATTACAGAAAATTTGAATTTATAAATACTCAACGTTTCTTCATGTTCTACCATTATGTCGTCGATAATGAATAATTTGGCACTTGTGTTTTTTTACAGCAATACTGTTATTAAATATGTACTTTCATGCGTTTTTAAGTGAGGTTATATACATATATTCTGAAATGTTTTAGTTGAGTGAAGGTTCACGTGATAAGTCCTTCACTCAACTAAAACATTTCAGTAAAAATTCAGGCATTGGGACAAATTAAAACAATAAACAGAAAATTGTATTATTGACAAGTAGTTTACATGGAAAATTGCTCGTTTTTACGTTCATGATTTTTTATTACTCACTAGTGGTACCCGCACCGCATTGCCCGTAGTAGAAAATCAAAAGGTCATTTGGTTCAACTCTGTATTTACAAATAATGGATGATGAATTTCTAACCAATTGACTATGTTCATGCGCTCTTCCCATGTTACGGTTCCACGTCATAATAGTTTCGTAATTTACTCGTCCATCTTATGATAATTTTGTTCCGGAAAATATTCTTAAAATTGAAATAGAAAAGAACAAAATCGAATTTTCGAAAAATCGCTTCGAGGTGCACACCCTCATGCTACAAACTAACTTTGTAGCAAATTTCATGAAAATCGGCCGAATGGTCTAGGCGCTATGCGCGTTACAGAGATCCAGACAGAAATCCAGACACAGAGACTTTCAGCTTTATTATTAGTAGAGAAAACGCACTCTATTATTATCGCATTACATATTAGTTTACGCGTTGGCAAAACAAAACAGTGACAGTTTTAGGAAATAAAATTTCCTTCTCTTTATATCTCTCAAATTTAATTTCATTTAATGTATATGTTTAAAACAATTCAGTTCTAAATCAAATTTCCGTGAAAAATTTTAAGTGAAATATGCAATTTTACAAATACAAAGCAAAGTCATTTTATGCAAAAATTTTAAGTAAAGCAAATTTTTTTTAATTACTTAGTTTGATTACAATATTTCGGAAAATCGTGTAACATTAAGAAATTCAAACAATAGAATGCATTTATTCTTTATTTAACACTATTTCCACTATGTTTATTTAAACAACACTGTTACTAACTTAATGAAAATAGAGGCTCATTTAAATGAATTTTGCTTCATATCACAAAGTCCAACCTTAATTCTTCCTGCTCTCAACAAAATAGAAGCTAATGATAAGTCTAGCAAAGTTGTTATTAGCAAGTATTTCATGTCTCACCGAGGAAATTTAATTAAAGAATAAAGCTGCGAAGAATGGATTCCTGAAATGAAGTGAAGAGATAAACATCATTTCAGTTGCGTAGGAGATCGAAATAATTTTGGTGTGTTCTGTTTAGTTATAGAATTCAAGACGAATACAAAATAACAGTTGATTGGCGAGACGAACTTCGTGTTATGCATTCAAGATCTTAGACAAGAACTTAACGTTTTATTCCATTTGCATAAAAGTTACTCGGCATTACTGTTTTCAAGGTAAGATGTGTTTATCTTTCAATGTTTTATATTTTATCAAGAACTTTTTGCGGTTGAAACGTAATCCTGTTAGAATGTTCGTATTTTGTGCATAACTTTATCAGAAACTAAATTTTGGAATAAACTAGCGTACATTATTTACTGCAAGACTTTGTATTTTACTTAAGTATATGTTTACTTATAGATCCCGGAAAACTTTTGACTTCTATGATTAATCTTAGGGTTCAAGGGTAATTTGTTTTTACTCTATAACTTCTTTACCTCAGGGCCAGACTAACATAAGGGCAAAAAAGCGATTCTCTTATTAATGTGGCATTGTATTCGAGCTAGTATATTCCGCATTGTATGCAGACTATTATTTCGCATTGTATACAGACTTCAAAGCAATATTTCGCATTCTATGCAGACTATTATTCCGCATTGTATGCAAGCTATTATTCCGCATTGAATGCAGACTATTATTCCGCATTGAATGCGGACTATTATTCCGCGTTGAATGCGGACTATTATTCCGCGTTGTATGCAGACTATGATTCCGCGTTGTATGCAGATTATGATTCCGCATTGTATGCAGATTATGATTCCGCATTGTATGCAGACTATTATTCCGCATTGTATGCAGACTATTATTCCGCATTGTATACAGACTAATATTCCGCATTGTATGCAGGCTATGATTCCGCATTGTATGCAGACTATGATTCCGCATTGTATGCAGACTATGATTCCGCATTGTATGCAAACTATGATTCCGCATTGTATGCAGACCATGATTCCGCATTGTATGCAGACTATGATTCCGCACTGTATGCAGACTATGATTCCGCACTGTATGCAGACTTTGATTCCGCATTGTAAGCAGACTATGATTCCGCATTGTAAGCAGACTATGATTCCGCATTGTATGCAGCCTATGATTCCGCATTGTATGCAGACTAATGTTCCGCATTGTATGCAGACTAATGTTCCGCATTGTATGCAGACTAATGTTCCGCATTGTATGCAGACTAAGATTCCGCATTGTATGCAGACTAAGATTCCGCATTGTATGCAGACTAAGATTCCGCATTGTATGCAGACTATGATTCCGCATCGTATGCAGACAAATGTTCCGCATTGTATGCAGACAAATGTTCCGCATTGTATGCAGACAAATGTTCCGCATCGTATGCAGACTAATATTCCGCATCGTATGCAGACTAATGTTCCGCATTGTATGCAGACTAATGTTCCGCATTGTATGCAGACTAATGTTCCGCATTGTATGCAGGATATTATTCTGCATTGTATGCAGGATATTATTCTACATTGTATGCAGACTATTATTCTGTATTATATTTAGACTATTATTATGCATCGTTGACATACTAGTATAATGCATTGTATACAAACTATAAATCTATGTTAGGTCACAATATCATCAACTCCATAGAATAAATTCTTTTAAAACTATTTACCCGAGTTATAACAGCGAGCCCCAACCCTTTGCAAGCAATTGGAAAAACCGTTTTTGCGCTCTCCTGAAAAATAGCGATAATGTTAAAGACCTTGAGTCTGACTTTAAGGCACACAATTGATGAAGTGGGGTGCCTTACACCCCACTTCTAATGTTTGACAGTTACTAATTTTTAACATTTGACATTTTAATATGAATTCGATTTTCTTGAAAACGATTTGTTTCCGCAATTGAGATCTGTCGGGGATTCTCACCTTGGGGGGAGAAGAGGGGGTCCTTCGTGGAGGGGGGCTTGCTTTTAAGAGGGGTGGGATCCCCTGGATATGTTGCATTTCGTTTTTTAGTATGTTGACCCACAATTTTCTGGTTAAGTTCTATGTAAGTTTTATGTAAGTATGCAGCAATTGAACAGTTAAGATTCCGAATTGCTTTTGTAATTACATATGCATCGGTTTTATTTCCATGCGAAGAGATCGATTTCTTTTTCAAACAGAATTTGTGATGCAGCTTCACACATTTTTTGTGCACTAATAAACGATTCGTTTTAAAACATTCAGCAGTTTTTGTTTTCAATCAACACACAAGTAAAACTATAATGTGGGTCATGTGCGATGTAAAAAGTGTACACAATTTGAGGTCAATCATTAAAACTTTTAAACATATAGGTTTAATAGACCAACTCATACCAATGGCTCTTCTTTGCCAAATCGTTTATTCGTTCTTCAATTGATTGGTTATGCAGTCGTAAACGCTGTGTCAGTTCTTTCAAGTCGATTTTTACTTCCTTTTACAAAAAAGGAAGTATTGTATTCGCAAAAAAATGTTCACTCAAAATTCGGTCTTAATTTCCATTTTGCTCACCTCCGAATTAATGTTGAGTTTGTTTTTTTTTTCAACCCGACCACACGCGGATAGGTCCCTTTGAACGTATAAACACCCGAAAAATCCATTTTGACTTTTCACGAGTTAATTACAACGAATTTTCTCGTGACGTCCGTATATATGTATATGCGGATATGCGTATGTATGTCACATAACTCAAGAACAGTATGTCCTAGAAAGTTGAAATTTGGGAATTAGACTAATTAGACTCCTAGTGGGGTCTAGTTGTGCACCTCCCCTTTTGGTTGCATTCGGGTGTTTCTAAAGGGATCTTTTTTCCCCTTTTGGGGGGGAAATCATTGTTAATTTCGATGGATACTCAAGTGGTGTTATAATTTGGCGGGCACTTGGCGATATATCGCCAATCTTTTGACCACCAAGTTTTTTCGCCACCTAAGCGACAAATTTGGCGATTTTTTTAAAAAAATTCGAGTTTCAATTTGGCCACTGGTGGTGATATTTAGAGAGTAAGCTATTGAATCACATTAAAATTGCCAATAGTGGGAAAATGACATTAAATTGGAGTAAAAGGAAGTCATGTGATGCACACATCAGCTCGTTGTATTTATTTTCTATTAAAGTCAGGTTGGAAATCCTAGTTTCTGATGAGTATGTTTGTACAAGATGGTAAGGTAACGGCACCAGTAACAGACAAGGGCCCAGTAACAGACAGTCATAATTTTGGATTTAAATAATTTTAGTTGGTTAAAACTGATGTTGCTGTGGATCATGAATACAGTGCAACCATGTAGTGTTATCAGAGTGACTTTTATGAGCCTGTTGGTATTTAAAAGGCAGTGGTGGAAGGTTATGAACGTTATGAACAGCCACCATGAGGTCAGCTGGTATTTCGCGTTAATTTGAATTAAATAAGGCTTTTTAGTTCTAAAAATAAAGAAATTTTAAACATTTTGAAGAGAAAAGGGGAATTATGTCTATTATCCATCCTTTCCTCATCCTGTCTGTTACTGGGTATCATCAGATTTTTCGGTGTCTGTTACTGCGGGTCGGACCTTTTTTCGAAATGGAGCAAATGAAAATAGAATTAAGTAATTCAGAGGATCCAGAAGCCGTCAAACGTTAGATGAGATGTAGTTGCATGAGAGAAAAATAGTTTGAAAGTCTAATTATATTAAAAGGCTTAGAAAATTGAGTTAACCTGAGAGCGATGTCTTAAGCATGTCTGTTTCTGGTGCCGTTACCCTACAAAAAAGAAATTAAGTAATTTTTGATAAAATATAGCTTTAAACGTGACGGATTTTCATCCACATAAGTGGTTACAAATCACTGCCATTTTTTGGAACCTCCACGGACAAATATAGTGTCACAACCCTACTTTTGCTATCCAATCAAAGTTCAAATATATTTTTCTCATTTTAAGCGCACATCTCTCGTTTGAATATATAATTTTCAAGATGTGCAATTACAGTCGAGCCCGCTTTATGGAATAGCCTATTTTCCACAAAAAATTATTCTAATAGGTTGGATATTCCATTATCCGGTAGCAAAATAACAAACTATATTGGTTTGGTGCATTAAAACTTTACTACATTAAGCGGGATATTCTTTTAACCGATATTCTAATAAGCGTGCTCGACTATACACCAACCCTATTCGACAGGGGTGCCCCCCCCCAAGTTCATTTGCGCCAATTCCCCCTCCCCCCCCAGGAAAAAATTTAACCCTCTTTCCCTGCTTTATTTTTTTAGCTTTCTTTTTTTTTTAAATTTAAAAGATATTTTTTATTTATTCATTAAAATATATTCTTTATTTTTTTATTGGAAACGTTCTGTACTACGCCGATGACACACCCACACACACAAACTAAATAAATAAATGGAATAAAATATAAACAGAATAAAATAAAAAATATATTTTAAATAAAAAATAAATTAACAAATAAATTTAAATAAATATATTAAAGAATCCCCCTCCCTAAAATTTTGATGGCATAACTTGAACCATAACCCCCACCCCCCCTGTGGGCACTCCTGCTGTTCGACGCGTTTTAAAACGACATTCATATTTAGAATAATAAGAATTCTTAATCTTCTTAATTACATAATTCTTATCAAAACCAAGATATAGCCACGGAGTAAAAAAAAAAAATAAAAAAAAAAAAAAAAGAAAAGAAAATAACGTCAAAGCATAAAAATTGTTTCGCAACTTGAAGACATTTCTCTGTGTTAAAAATGTTTCTTTTTCTCCCCAAAACTTTTAAGTTTTCTACGATTGTTCAATTTTATTTCTGATCCATCTCGGTAATAGTTTTTCTGCCTCCCATCACTGCAGATACAAAAATTACAGTTTCACTGCAGACTTTTGTTTCTTTCTTTCTCAAGATCTTAAATAGTTGTTCGTCATGATTTTTTTTTCTCAGTGAAAACGTTCTTTGGAACAAAATACTTTGGAAAACTAAATCTTTGTATTATTTGTCTAAAATGTCAAACTATCTTTTTCCTCTTAGATAAAATGAAAACTTATTGCTTGAACGCAAATGGGGAGATTTTGTTGTTGTCAGTATAACTTGATCTTAAAAATAACACCATACAGATAGTGTTGTATTTGATGATTTGTTAGTGAGTTTATAAATACAAAGTGAAATATATACATAATAGATAAATAATATAATTTATCTTCTTATTTAAAAATGCTCGCAATATTTCGCAACATGGTTTTTCTTATTTTAAAAATGCTTGCAATATTTAGTTACATGGTTTTTCTTCTTATTTAAAAATACGTACAATATTTAGTAACACAATTTTTCTTCTTATTTTAAAAATACGTGCAATATTTAGTAACATGACCTTTCTTCTTATTTAAAAATGCGTGCAATATTTAGTAACATGATTTTTCTTCTTATTTTAAAAATCCGTGCAATATTTAGTGACATGATTTTTCTTCTTACTTTAAAAATGCGAGCAATATTTAGTAACATGATTTTTCTTTTTATTTTCTTAAATCTTCCAAGCAGCTTTTTGAATCCATTTGCCGTTGCGCTAGCGGTTAACTTTGAAAAATTACGTATCGTTAAGCTAAACTTTGAGCTTAAACTAAGTGCACCTGTTTCAGATTTCAAGGAATGCCTTTTTCGACATAATAATGAAACAGTTATGTGTAAAAACGAACTATGACTGCAATTATTTCCTAATTTTGTTCTTAACAATTGGTAGACTTTTCAACGTTTCAACTTATATGCTAAATAGGAACATTTCACTGTTTCAGTATGGCTTAGCTATATGGGGGGGGGGGGAGTGCTTCTGTTGTTTTGTGCGAAAAAATGAGTAAAAGTCTTTAGAACTCAGGCGGTAAAGTCCGGCTTTGAAGATAAATAATGCTTGCGAATATTTTTTCACTGCGTTTATTTCCACTTTGTGCTCTACCTCGTGTTCTTCTTACAAGTTCAGAAAATAAAATGCAATGAGTTCATAAATTATCTGATATAAGTATTATGTTCATTTAGTTCAGTGGTTCGTATAGACATGCTGAATGACGTTGAATGGATTGGAATGGGGTTGTTTCCTTCAGTCAGAACTACAACTTTTAGTCACTGAAATTGTTAGAATAAGCAAAAAAAAACATGGCGCGAGAAAAAAAACTTCAATTTTTCAATCGCATCGTTTTTTATTAATTTTTTTAAATGTCTGATTTTGAAAATAAGGCGTGGTCTTTAAGAATTCACAAATGATGTACTTTAGCGCATCTATCTACCGCGTTTCCACGCTATGATAATCAAGAAGCAAATTTAATATTGTGCTCGACGCTTGCTATCAACCATACCGTTGCCAACACATGCAAATAAAGAAGAGAATTAAATACTGTGCTCTGTGAATGGCAACAGTAAATGGCATTTCATCATGTGTGATGTCATCGGAAGAAGCGTTAACAACAGTTGCGAAACGTTTAAAATATTTTTTAAAAAATATTACACTTGGGCAAATAATTTTTAAAAAATAGTCAGATCCTGTGTTTTTAAATATGCTCTTTCAGAAAAAATACTTTTAAAATTTCGGAAACGACCCCATTGCTCGAAGAACGTGCTCCCTTACAACTTAAGTGCTCCGATATGTTCATCAGCATAATTTCCGTGATGAAACGCCCATGCCCATACGGCTATTATGTAAATGTCATGCGAAATCCGATAGATGCGAGATAATATCCGGAGGCGGCGAAATATATGCTCTCTCCATTTGCTGATCAGTCTAATGGCACAAATGAGATAATATTGCACATATACTTGAAATTCATTCTCCAAATTTAAAATCATCAGTTGTGATGTATCCAAATGCAAGGGGAAATTATGTATAGTAATAAAAAGTTTCAACTCTCTCTCTCTCTCTCTCTTTTTTTTTTTTTTTGAAAAATAATGATTTGTATGAACTGCGCCAAAGGCTATTCCAGAATTTGGTTTTGAAGGGGGTCTTTTCTTGAAGGAAGGGGGGGAGGGGTTCATAAAGTACATTTTTGTGGTATTAATGGGGATTCTGAGGCGAAATTTTTCGAAATTTTAAGTCCACAAAGCGCAATTTTAGGCTTTTTTTTAAAATCGGTTTAGGGGGGTCATGACCCTCATGACACCCTTCTATATCCGCCTCTGGTGCGACAGTATGTTATTCCTATCGTATTAGTATGAGGCATTGGAAAATAAGTTCCTGTCAAGTTAATAAATTTTAGAGACGTACCGAGTAGCACTTTGGCCGAGTACCGAGTACTCGGCCTTTCACTACTCGGCCGAGTACCGAGTTCTCGGCCTTTCACTACTCTGCCGAGTACCGAGTTACCGAGTACTCGGCCTTTCACTACTCGGCCGAGTTACCAAGTACCAATTATGTTTTAAGAAGAACCACCGATACACATGTGATGAATTTTGAACTTATTGGAATAGTAGTATAGACCTTGTTCATATATAATGGTTTTTAAAACTGAATTCCTGTTGAAATTCAATTACGCATTATATAAACAATTTTGTTTGTGTCTAAAATTTTACAAAAAAATTATTTTTAAAATTAAAAATAAATAAAAGGTATGATTAATCAAGTTGGAATTAAAACAAATTACAGTAAAATCCCTCTAATGCGGACACTAACAGGACAATTTTTTTTTGTTCGCAATAGAGAGTTGTCCGCAGGACAGGGGCTTAAGAATGTTATTTGCATTGGAACTGGGGAATTAAAAATTGTCCGCATAAGAGGGGTGTCTGCCTTTGAGGGGTGTACGTTAGGAGGGTTTTCACTGTATATACCAATTAATTATAGTTCTATTCCACCAAATATAAATAATTTTTAAAAGCAGATAAAACAAATGTGCAGGAACACTGCAGACACGTGTTTCTGCCCCCCCCCCCATTACAAGGAACGTCTTTTTCAGTGCATAACACGTGAGCTAAAGAATGTAAAGACATTCGACAAAAAAATTCGAGTTTTGTCTTTAAATCTACGAGCTCCCATTTTGTGCATTGAAAAAAGAATTCCTTGTAACGCCAAAACATGTGCCTGCAATATTCCTGCTCTGTACTTTTAACTTTGTTTTATTTCTTTTTATTTTTTAAGCAAAGATATTTTTATATTTTTTATAACTCATTTTTGGTTGAAGCAAAAATCCATTTTTAATATAAAAATTCCATATTTTCTATACTTACCTTTTCTGCATAATATTTAATAAATAAGTTTTAAAAACTTTGGAGACATTAAAATAAAGATTTATTCCATTGAAGCATTACAAACTTCATTATTCTCAAAATTTAAATTTGACTTTTAAATTTTAATTGTAAATGATTGCAGAATATAATGCTTGCTCTTTTTTTTATAAATTTTAGTATCTGTCTTGGACAATATTTAATTTTTTGCAACTACTCGGTATTGGCCGAGTATCTGATCAGAATTTGGCTGAGTACCGAGTACTCGGCAAATTGGCCGAGTAGGCCGAGTACCGAGTAGTTACCGAGTACTCGATACGTCTCTAATAAATTTTACTGTCTGTAAGTAGCAATTCAATCATTTCTAATTAGTTCATAAATTTCTAAGTCAAATGGAGGAATAATATATGAATGTTTAAATGCGGGGGAAAAAAGCCTCGGCAAAAAGGGGTAATGTGTAACGTTTTAACTAAATATTTACAATAGGCCTAAGATTTAGTTAAATTTATTTCAATTAAGTCTTAAGTCATCATTGCCCAATAAAATAATTTTACTTTCGCGCTGTTAGTTGAAAACAACCGAATAAATCGCTAAAATGGACAATCTCAATTTCGTTTGCAATATTATATCTTCATATCCTCAATATCTAAGTGATGCATAAAACTAATTCAAGTATTTTTCGTAATTTTCTAGAATATTCATGTATTTGAGAGGGTAAACTTGATTTTACTTCTTGAATCATTTTTTTTTTTTGTTTACCGTTAACCGTAAGTTTAATGTTAAGTAAATAAAACGTTTTCTATTCCTTTTCAAATACATACCTCTCACAGTTAATTTATATTGCTGGGAAGTTTTTGCTAATCCATAATTACAAAAGAAAAACAAAAGATAATTGAATTTTCACTGTTAGTTAAGTTAATAAATGGACTAAGAGTTAAGTTCACACTTCGTAAATACTGTATGTTTAACTGCACGAACTAACATTTAACCATGCGATGGTTAACTGCTTGAATGGAAACATTGAATTGCCAGATGTTATGCACTGTAGAAAGACATTTTAGCAGAAATATTAAGAAAAATAATAAGTTATTGGTATTGAGTAATTAGTGGACATTATTGTACTTAATACACAGAATATTTCAAAAAGTGCTAAGATTTATTACTTCATAATCAAAATGGATATTTTTCAGATGAAAAGAAACTATATCTTTCCACACCAGAAAAATCCAAGAAACCTTTTTGAAAAAAATCGAATCCGGTCGAACGCTGCGCTCTTTATAAATCATCGTCTGCCTTCTAACAATTCCGCGTCTTCACATATAGACACAGGGTGATCTGCATACATATTAGCCATTAGCTTGGGAATGCTAGGGCATTATTATTCTTTTCGGTTCGACAACGTAAGTAAAATAACGACCTCGAAAAGATTCGAAATTTGGCAGTTTTTTTTTTTTTTTTTTTCTTTCTCATGTTCAAACCGAAGTAATAAGCTCGTTTTTGAAAGTCGCGATATTTGCACATCAACGTAATTATTATCATCGGAAAACTCAATTTGAGTTAAAACTGAAGATAATTGGCTGCTAATAATTTTTTCTAACTCTAAAGACCATAAAAGTAGTTTAAAGATCCTTAATTATAGATAGAGGTTCTGGATATGCTTTAAGCCTATCAAACGTGGAAATCTTATGGATTATTCACAGATTATGCTCATGATGATACACTTAGAGTTGTTTAATTGTTGTTGTACCGCTCGCTAGAAAACCAGTATGTTTAGAAATTTTCAAAAGTTTCTGCAAGTATGTTGTCAAAAAAAAGTAACCTACTAGTGCAACTAAGGCCCCTATATATGCAAGCCGACAAATCAGCTTAAGATTAGCCATTTCGGATCAGAGCGCGTGTTTGAGTGGTTGTCTTTTGTGGCGAGTTATCGCGTTTGGTGATTGTTAACTGTGAGCAGTAAGCGGCACGTGAATTGCTTATTAAATCAAATATTATTTACGGAAAATTTGGATAAATCCGAAACTTTGCTGTGGTAACCCTAGCAGCTCAACAATGAAAAATCCGATCCAAAATGGCTAAACTTAAGCTGATGCGTCGGCCTATCTATATAGCGGCTCTAAGTGCAACTAGTTAAACATCGATGGCAATCATAATACGCGTCATATAAAATGTATATGCAATATTATGGTCGTTCTTTAGCTGACAATGTTTTTCCCACCAGTTTAAAGATTCATTTTGTCCGATGGTGTATCGTGTGCTATCACAAAGTACAGTGAACGCTCCCTACTCTGAACACTCATGCAGGGGTGATTGTAGTCCGGTATTTTACCGAATTTCCGGTATTTTCGGACGTATTTCCGGTATTTTCATGTTTGAAAGTACCGGAATTGTGTTCTTTTTTCGTTATGCTTTTATCTCCCTACCTCAGCAATTTATTTTAAATTAGATAATACTCATCAAATATACCTGCATGAGCCTTAAGATGGACAACTATCCCTTAAGATGGACAAATGTCAGGATAATTTGTATAACACCAGCTCAAAAGTAACTTTATAATCCATTAAAAATTTAATTAAATGTGCACGCAATATTTTGACTCAGAACTATTTAAAACTATGGCAAAGGTGCACAAGTAATAGGGGCCAAAGATTACCCCCCCCCCTCCCCCCGTTCTCGCTTTGAAACTTTCAGGTGTTTTTTGATGAACTCACAATCACCCCTGCTCATGGAACCGAACAAAAGTGTTCAGGATGAATGGAAATGCATGCATGTATTCTATTGCGTTAATGGACTACGTACTTTACCTAACGAGATATACCAGTGGCTGAGATAGAGGTACTGAATTTTGGATTGGTGGCTATTACAAGTGGCAATTCTAATTCAACTCAGCAAGACCAAAACTCTTGCATTTCTTTCTTGCCTTTTTAATTAAAAAGGTTTTACACAACATTCAACAATAAAATATTACAATACAGCTATCTATGCAATACATAGAGAGAAAAAAAGTAATTTTAAACCTGTTTTTGAAGTGTGTATTCTCCTGCAAGGAATGTGTAATCATCCAAAGGAAAACACTTACGGCTTATTCTCAATCGTATGTTGCCTGAAGGTAATAGTACTTTAAAGGCCTGGAATTCTACTTAATACAACGATTGGATCCTTGAAATATAGTTCAGTGGCAGAAATTTCACGCTCATATTGCTCAGCATCTGAATGATTTTATGTGATGCAGTATTATCCTTGAAAATCCTTTTTTTCTTCTTCTCCCCACCTTCCCCTTCATGCATTTCAATCTTTGTGATAAAATAATGAATGTATTTCAGGCTACCAATTTGATTCACAGGAATTCCCGAATACCCGATTGTGAACATGTTCAGTATATGGAGATGTAATAATTGAACGGGGTTAAAAATAACTTTTATAACACTGGGGCGTTCATATTATAGGGTGTTCAGAATACAGACAGGTCGTCCTAAGCTAAGTCTTTGGAGTTTTGCCGGAACTATCAAAATGTGTTCAGAATTTCGCGTTGTTCACATTAGGGAGTCTTCAGATAGAAAGAATACACTCTACTCCGCAAACTTCAATGCAACCTTGCTTTTTCATGAGCTCTAATGCAGTTTTCCCTAATAGGGTCTAGTCAAAAATTGTTTTCCTACCGTTGCACCAACAGCTCCAAAAAAGCAGACGTTAATTTTGAGGCCAGAAATCGAATTATTTTTTTATAGCAACCTTTCCTCCTTAACAAGAATTAAAGTATCAACTTAAAGATAATGTAAAACATATACTAGAACCAGAGAACTCTATAACAATAAAAGAAATCAAACGTTTGAAGTTTTGATTTAAGCCCGCATGCAGGATTGTAACATTTGATCACGTTAATGGAAAATATTGCACCTAAAATTTTAGTATTAAGTCTTATTTGGAGATGAACTAACTTACTAATGAGTAGAAAGGGGTGTCAAGTTCGTTGCAGAAGAAAAGACCACAGTTAGTTGGAAAGTTGAAAAATTTACAAGAGCACATGCAAAGAAGTATTTGAAAGTTATGGTTTAAATAGAAAAACTGATAACAGAGCTAGAAATTGATATTTCTTTTACGTTTAAGCAATGTTTTTAGCTAAATGTACACAACTGTGATACAAAATGCTGCACGTGATTAAGTTGTCCTCGTTTCTGTTACATCATTCATCATTTATGTTTGAAAATAAAAAAAAACTTTCCTTTTTTTTTCTTTTTGGTACAGGTAAGCATCAAACCGCTTTGGACCGTTTGGAACAACGTTATGCCTTGGATGTCTGTTTTTTTTCCATATCTTTGGTGGTTTACTTTTGTCTCTTCACTTTGTTATACATTGATTTCTTTTCATAGATTCTTTTAGTTTACTTGATCTGTATTCTTCTTTTCTTTCTTTCTTTCTTTCTTTTTTTTTTTTTTTTGGAAGAAAGTTACTCTTGCGAATTCAGTTAAGAAAAACTCTTAGAAATCTTTTTGAAGAGGAGTTGATATCCTAAAACCGTTAAGAAATATATATAGAGAGTTTTTACGTATTCAAAACGTTCCAATTAAGAGCTTTCAAGTGGCACCGAATTTTTGTTTTTACGTAGAATTAAACTAACTCAATTTAGATGTCTCAAAACGTTTTAAAAAATATCGTTACCACTTGTTTTTTTTTAATTTTTAATTTTTTAAAAATATTATACTAAAAATAACTTTTTATGGTCAAAAACGGTGATTTGTTTTTTTTACTTCCTTTTACAAAAAAGGAAGTATTCAGAGTTCGTACGGATCATGGAAATCTTGGGAAGTCATGGAAAAAAAATTAGCGAATTTCAAATCTGGAAAAGTCATGGAAAATTGAAATTTTCAATGAAAGTCATGGAAATTAATTTCAAGCCATGGAAAAATGTCCTGGACAAAGAGAAATTAACCGTAACTGAAGGAGCATTAGCAGTATAGCACATAAAAGCTATTAAAAGTGAAAAATTGAACGATCATAAAATCAAATCTGAATTTTGAAATCTCGTTGCATGCACTTCTGTCGCAGCCGTTTGCCATCTTTTGCGATGTGATTTTACTGCTTGGACATTACTTATTTTGAATTTACTGTTATTTTCAACACTTCTTATGTTTCATTTTCTGTAGTAGCAAAATTTACGTTTTTAGTTTTGTCCCGCCCACTCAAAAAAAGCAATTCAATTGCATCCGAGTTTGATTCCATCACTCGTAGGAACTTTATTATTAAATTTTTCAGAGTTTATTTTAAATTGTTAAAGGGTTTAGAAAATAAAGATCTTTAATCAGGCGATAGAATACAGAAAAAGAGGAATACTAATACTCTAAAACAGTAGTGCCCAACATACGGCCTGCAAAACTAATCCATGTGACCGACAGCTACGATCAATGTCAGGGATCAAACATGTTGTGGAATTTCTGAACCTGTTAATTTATATGCATTTGAAAATGTTCAAATAAGTGAACAAAACAAATAGACTTCTGAATCAGATGATGGATTCATTACTGAATGATTTTTTCAAAAAAAGTCTGGTTTAGAAGCATAAAAAACTATATGACTTTACTTTAAAGAACCAAAATACTGTCAAGTTATGTCTATGATTAAATGCACTGTTGGGACACTAAAGGGCAACTTTTGAAGCAAATTTAGTGAAATTTAGTGATGACTCATTCAAGCTTTGCACCATTCAATATCATTCTGCAGGTTTATAAAAAAAAAATATGACATTTAAGCATCATCATTTAAGCATGGATGTATGCCTAGGAACGTACAGACACCCGAAATATCCATTTTGACGATCCCCGAACTAACTACAACGAGTTTTCTCGTGACGTCTGTATGTACGTGTGTATGTGTGTCGCATAACCCAAGAACGGAATGACCTAGGAAGTTGAAATTTGTTACTTAGACTCCTAATGGGGTCTAGTTGTGCACCTCCCTGTTTGGTTGCATTGGGATGCTACAAAGGGAGCCTTTTTCCACTTTTTGGGGGCGGGGGAGAGATCATTGTTAATTTCAATGTAAACTCAAGTGGTGTTATAATTTGGCGACCACACGGCAATATATCGCGAGTCGTTTTGTTACCAAGTTTTGTCGCCAACTTGGTGACAAATTTGGCGATTTTTTTTTTAAATCCGGTTTTAATTTGGCTACTGTTGGTGATATTTAGAGAGTAAATTATTGAATCACATTAAAACTGACAAGAATGGGAAAATGACATTAAATTGGAGTAAAAGGAAGCCATATGATGCGCACATCAGCTCGTTTTCTTTTTTTATTTAAAAGTGATTATTGGTTAAAATTTAATAATTATCAAATGACAGAATTTCTTTGAAATGTCACTCCTGTAGACTCTTAGATATATCTTAAAAACACTGAAAATAGTAAGTTTTATCCTTTAAGCTTTTTAAAGAAAAGGTACCTAAAATTTAGCAATTTAACATTACGCGTATGCAGGGTACCGACTTCCCTTAATAATTACGTTTCGAACTATTCATGCAATGAGGCGTATTTATTCTCTAGTTATGCACCTCCGTACGCGGGTTAAAAAAAACATAAACAATGTTCTCACAATCTATACAATATGCCTTTTCTATTCGCAGGGGCTATACAAATGCGTTTAAAAATAATGTAATCAAAATACAATAGAGCTGTAACAACCATGAGTAATAATAAATGCAAATATCTTCATCTGATTTGAATTAAAAATAACTTGTTTGGGGCTTTGTGGAAAAGAATAATTTCTGGATACCTTCATGTGTTATTTTATATGATTAAAAATCCCAATTAAGAATAAGAGAACTATATAAGAGCATTGAAAAAATTCTCCATCATTAAGAAAACTCAAATGCATCTCAAGAGATTTCAAATGAAGAATTTGATGTATTTAAAACAAATAAATACAGTAGGCCCTCGTTTTACGCGGGGGTTACGTTCCTCGGAAATGATGCGTAAATCGAAACCGCGTAAAATGAGACTAAATATTAGTGTTAAAATGGAGGTTAGGTTCTGTAGATAAAAAAATACTTTATTCTAGTGATGGCTAATTGTACAATAAGTTTAATGTGTACTTATATCGGCTTTTACGCACAACATGCATAGAGAAAACATAAATTAATTTCTTGTTCTGTTTATAAGCAGGAGCTGGCTATGATAGTCTTATTGAAGTTCAGAATTTTCCTCTGTAGTTCTTTGCAGAGCATTAATGCATCTATGATCATTTCCATGATAGTCTTCCAGAATAGAATCTTCCTTCCATGATAGATTCTTTCTTCACTAACAAATAAGAAAAATCATTTTTATTGTCAAAGTATGGTTCAAAATATTTCAATGTTAACGTTTTTGGTTCTGTGTCATCGAGGTCGGTATCCTCGTTGAATTTGTCCGCCTTTGTCACTCTTAAAAGCTCTCCTTCCAGTGAGTTCTGAACGGTGTGAGTTTAATAACTTCACTTCTGGAAATAGCTCTGGACCGATTGCATAAAATATCTCCAGTGGCCCAAGCTCGATTATTAGCACTTCAAAATGCAGTTTATTACATGTAATCTGAAATCTTTAGGAGTTTGGATTTTGAAAGAGGGGAAAATTTATCTGTTTGCATTTCCGCATCCGCGTAAAACCGAAACTCATCCGCGAAAAATCAAATGAAGGTGTCAAATCTTAAACCGCGTATAATGGAAACCGCGTAAAATAAACCCGCGTAAAACGAGGGTCTACTGTGCGAGTGATCTTTTATACTTCTTCAAGCAAACGTAACAATTAGTGCACTTAGGATCAATCACTCGATTTTAAGTGTAAAATTCGAAGAATTCAAATTAATTTTGCATAGCTGTCAGCAAATGCTTTTAAGTTGCTGATCGTATGAGCAAAACGAAATCCAAAAATATTTTTTGATTGAGAATTACACCGTTTCAGTTATTTCGCTGAGTTATTGTAACCCATAAAATAATATGCGTTTTATAGTAGAAATATAATCTTCAAACAACATCAATTTAATTTTTTTATCTGTTAATTCTGTCGAATGATTATAAAGAGAATTTCTCTTTATTTTAACCTAGAATCATCATTCAAGTTGATTGTTTGCCTCGAAAGCCAAATCGTGACTGTAATGTTCCACATGCAGCTTTCATCTGCTTCCAGTTAAGAAGTTATTCGTTACTTCTCCTTCTTTTTCTTTTTACTATTATTTGTTTTCTTTTCCTCTAAATGAACGGAGTTTTTTTGCTCACTACTACAAACACGCAGAGTGGAAATTATTTCTTTTCCTTCCATTCTAGCAAAGCATTACTCTTATTTTTACTGAAAACTTACGTAAAGAATACTAATTGGTTGATATTTTCCGTTTCTAAATAAACATGAATAATTCAATATGCGAGTCACAACTTGAATCCTGATTTTTAGTTCTCTGAAATTAGACAACATAAAAAGAAAAGACTTCGATCATATATATATATATGCACAGGATGTTCCGTTTTAACCTCCAAGACCTTTATTTTCGCAATCGTTAGTTCTAGATATATACGTCCAATTGTAAAAATGTTCAAAACCAGATGCAGAGTTAAGATGTTAAAAACTTGAAGCAAAAATAAAAACTAGCCAAAAAAATACGAAATTTAACTTTTTATACGGGTCCTAGGTCCCCTTACTAATATTTAGAGGATTAATCTCCATTGAAAACTATTACTGACACAAAAAACTTGACTTTTGTGCTACCAAAACTGAAGAAGATATTTCAGTTTAAAGTTTTAAGGGATTATACAGAAGATGAGATTGGAATTTATCGCCCTTTCAGAATAATGTCAGGTCGTGAAATTAAGAAAAACAAAGTATTTATAATTTTCATTGCTATTCGAAAACAAAAGCAAATGTTATGCCGTGATACGCAAAAGCACACTACAAAACTTCGAACAATTTGAAAACCACACTCTATGCACACATATAATTTTAAACTTTTGTTAACCGTTATATTTTCCCCAAAAATTTGTTATTGACGGCGAGTTAAAAGTTGTCTAAGTCACAAAACGCTGCGTTTCATATCTCGGTGGATATTGGTCGTACTAACTTCAAATTTTTTGTATTGGAATTGTTCTTTAATGGAGATTATTTCCCCAAAGATAAGTGAAGGGACTTGGTATTCGTATAAAAAGTTAAATTTTGTATTTTTTGACTTGTTTTTATTTTTACTTCAAACTTTCAATATCTCAACTCTACATCTGATTCTGAACATTTTTGCAATTGGAAGTATACATCTAGGACTAACGGTTGCGAAAATAAAGGTCTTCCAGGTTAAAACGGAACACCCTGTATACGCAGGTCCCCCAAACCGGGTTATTGTGACACTTATTTGCGAATAAAAAAAAAAAATAAATTGTCTTTTGCCCCATCATGCCACGGTCTGTTTTGCAATGATTCACATCACAAATATCGCAAATTTTAAAGTTGGATCCATGGGATTGTCACTAAACGTAGGCAATGTACCTAAACTGACACCGCATTCGGAATTTAATTTTTTCCCGCTTAGCGCCATACCACCTAGTGAGCGAAAACAACTGGCGACTTCAGCCTGCATTGAAACGAACATTTATTTGCCACAAAAATAAATCATTGAAATCCGGGTTTCCCTATCTTTATAGCCAGCGGAGCCCTTTCACAGACCTGTATTTAGTATGGAGTCAGAATATATATATATATATATATATATATATATATATATATATATATATATATATATATATATATATATATGTATACTTAGATCATGTAGTTAAATTATCATTACTAATTAGAAAGGAGCATCGCTATTGAAAAAAAGTACTGGGAAGGTAATATGCAGAATTTAACTTCAATATTCAGGACGTAAATCTGCGCAAGGAGGGACTAAAATCAAAATTGAACATAAAATTTATGTTAAGAGTGAGGTTGTTTCAAATAGCATAAATTTGCTAGAATTGGTTTCATTTTAGATATATATGGAGTCCAGTATTAGGTTCAATGCCTGGACAGCTTCGGTATTTAGTTTTAGTGGTTGTATACGATGAAAATCTGTGTTGCATTGAAATGTTGTCATAAAAGAAAAAAACACACTTATCTACGACAGACTACATGGTTTTGTGGAAACAAGAAATAGGTTCAACCACCTATGCATCATTTTATCTCCAGATCACTCGAGGTAGTACTCAAAAGACAACTGCAAACGTCGAAGGTTAAAATTAGGTTTTTCAGAAGCGAAAACATCATTTAAATAATAGCTGACGTCTATGGAAAAAATATTTTCGTAGTTTTCAATTGATCCTCGACTAAGGGTCAGCGGATCCCTGTGGACTACAGTTTGCGAAGCCCGGATTTTAATAACCTTTTTGTAACATCCAATTGCGGGCAGGAAACAATAAGAGAAAAACCGTACCTGATTAATGCCTTATCATTCTAATGCAGCATTTCTCAATCTTTTTTGACACGAAAAATGGTAAAAATTTGCAAAAAAAAAAAAAAAAATCTGTGACCCACTTCCCCCAATTAACTCTAATTTGAATTCCGAAACATTCAATTCAAATTATGTTTTTCGCAATCACGAGTTGCGACAAGACCCTACTGATTAGAGTTATTGTTTCTGGAAATGGCTCCCCCCCCCCTATAGCATGTCCCTCCTCCTGGGTGGTTACGTGTGTATAGTTGTGTGTGTAGGCTTACGTGTGTGCACGTAAAAAAAAAAACTCTTCCTAAAAGTTAGTTGTAGGATTTCATTACGACTTTTTAACGGTAATGCTAACGTTAATTAACGTATAATACTATAATACCGTTTGAAAAAGAAAAAAACCGCGGACAGAGGAAGTCTCCAAGGGCTCATCAAATTTTCTTGGTCTTTTATTGAGTCAGTCTAGGGTTTTGCTTCATATTAGGTAGTAAGAAGCAAAGGGATGCAAGTGACAAAAATAAAAATTTGGAGATAACCCGTAATAATGGTAGGTGAACCTCTTCTCTGTCTTGGCGCAAGAGATTGTATTAGTAGCCCTGGTAGGTGCTGCTGTATAGCATGATTTAGAAAAAAAATTCAATGAAAGCCTACCTAGGATTTGAAATTTAAACGCGTTTTACTGGCTGGTGTCGTGTGTCCCCTAAACTGGCAATTTGGGGTCCGCTGCTTCACTTTTCCAACAGTACCGTAATTTGGTGGGAAGTCCGACTTCTACAGTACACACATGTCATAAGCACCCGCCATAAGCATTTGTTTATAGGGTAGGAAACCAATCACATCAATTCATACAAAGAAAGGACAAGAGAGAGAAAGTACGTCCATGCCCGAGCCAGGATTCGAACCCGAATCCTCCTGTCACAGATGAACATTTCTGACCACTAGACAAGGCAGGCGGCACGCGTTTTACTCGAAACTTAAAATAGTTCACTTGCATCACTTTACTTCTCACTGTTTCATATGAAGTTATTTTTTTAATCATTAGCCATTTTAAAATATTATAAGAAGGTCAAGTGTCTGCGGAAAATTCACCCTTGAAAGCGAAGTACCACGGAAAAACCATTATGTTTTTACATCTGTCTTATTAGTTGCAACTACATTCAAATATGATTAAATGCAACAGTTTTTCAAAAACAAGCTGTCATAATTAAAAGCGCAATCACGTGATCACCGACTGCAGAATGTCTGTGCGACCTTGCAAGGAAATGTTCGACTGTCATAATGTTCGTAAAAGCTCGTACAAAATGATTATGATTGTATCATGGTACGTTCTAATATTTATGTTGAAGATACTTGAATATATATCTGATATCCAAATAAATGCATTTTTTAAATATTATTCAAAGAAAGTTGTGATTTTATCTTAATCGCCGGAAAATATTACTTTATAAGCAGTCACCACTCTGTCTCGTGGATCACCCCAGAGCCTCTCCCAGACCATCTCTGGTCTGCGGACTCCGATTGGGAACCAGCGATTCAAAATATGAATATCAATCGTTTTAATATTTTGATCCTCAATTTCTGAGTTGTTTTTCATTTCATCCCATTACATTTTTAGTTAGCTAGAATTATTTCGGAGTCAAAAGGTCTAGCTACTTAAACGACCAAGCTACTTAAACGTAATGGAGCCCGAAACGACGTCTAGAAAGAGAGAGGATGCATCATTAGCTTGATGAGAACTCGTCTTTTCCCATTTCTTTGACGGACCAGAAGTAATGATGCTGTACGGGGAAGGGGAGGGGGGATTTGAGTTGTCATGAAAAACAGTAAGATTATCATTTGTTTTTGTTCTAATAATTGTGTTTCATTCGTTTTGTTCTGATTATTCGACTTAATTCTTCGATTGAGTCTTAAGGCAAAATAAATAATTATCATAAAAAAGCATTACTTGTATACGAAATACTACTTTTTTCAAGTTAATTTTCTTGCAGAAAATAGAATTACTTTAATAATAAATTTATTTAGTTTTATTATTTTGTTATGGACGTATAGTATTTCATTTAAAGAAATGAAAGAATATAGTATAGAACAATAGGTACAATACAATTTCTGTATTTTAATGTAATCTTCAAGTGATACTATCTTAAATCCAAGTACCCGTAAAGTTTTCGTCAAATGCTTTTCTGTAAAACTATGTTTACTCTACATACATAGAACTTTATAAAAATATTGTCCTTGATTAGTTACGTTATCTAAGGAACCATTTTCTATCAATCTGATTTTTTCGAGTTCTGGATATTGCTATCGGATAAGTTTTAAAAGGTTTTTGTAAGTGTAAAATCAACATGAGGTGTTTTGTAAATACATTTTTTTTTCTTCGATGACAAATCAGTGAACTAAATATTTTCATTAAAGATTTTCATTAGTTTCTAATTGATATATGGATGCCTGACTCAGCAAATCAATTATCTCCAGAAAACACAAGAAGTTCTGTCTAGAACTAAACGAGCCTACTTTCCCGTATACCCATACTACTTTCTAGTACCTGATCAATGTTCTCAAAACAGCTAAAATCGCAAATTGTTTCAAACATATTTTTCCAATATTTTAAGCTACTTTCTAGGAATAAAAACACTCATCTAAAAAAATTAGATGCGTAAAAAAAAAGAAAAAAAAAACGAACAAATAAAATAGCAGCAACTTTTAAACAAAGCAGCTAATACACTTTTTTTCCATTAAAAAAAAATTCTTCAACAGCTTCCAAAACGAAAAAAATATAATAAAAATTAATAAGCTCATTAAAATAAATACATCCTATCAAAAAAAATCGTTTCTTTTTCCCCTGTTGCCAAAAATAATTTTTTAAATGAATTAAATGCACTTATCAAGATAAATAAAAACAATAAAATGTCAACGTAAAGAAATACTTTTTATTGTCAAAAAAAAAAAAAAAAATCGTCTGCGCGTATCTTTATGTAGAAACATAAATGACTTCGAGTTTATTCATCGAAAACTGAATACCTAAATAAAAACTTTAGGTTAAAATAAAAACAAATCACATCAACAATAATTATTTCACAGTTAAAACCATAGCGTCGGAGTCGGAGTCAATCTAATTTTGGGATGAAGGAGTCGGAGTCTAATATTCAAGAATCGGAGTCAGTCATTTGTCCGTGTATAAATTTTTGCCAAAGCTAGGAAGTCATAGTCGAAATCGGGGAGTCGGAGTCCGATTAATTGTCGGGCACAGGAGTCGGATTCGGATTCAGGTGCCCCTAAATTCTCGGAGTCGGAGTCTGGAGTTCGGCGTCAAGAGCTATTTCCAACAAAATTTGTTTGAAGTAAATCCGCCTTCAAGTACGGAATCTACATTGACTTTCAGTTTCCCCGTAGGCGCTAATGTTAAGGGATTTGAACTGTTCAAAATTGAACAGAAAATTGTTCAAATCAAAAAGATATTTTATATACAAGTTTTTCATCAAAAGCTTTTTCCTACAAAGTTTGTTTGAAGCAAATTCGCCTCACAGTTCGGAATTGCCTTGAATTTCCCCGTAGGAGCTAATGTTAAGTTTTTTTGAACTGTTCAAAATTGAACAAAAAATAGTTCAAACCAAAAAGCGAAATATGGGAATGAGGTGTCCTTGCCGAGATCTTTCGAACAAAAAAAAGTTTGTTCGAATCGGACTATTCATTCAAAAGTTATTAGGGGGGGACAGACAGACAGACCGACAGACAGACCGACAGACAGACCGACAGACAGACAGACCGACAGACAGACCGACAGACAGACCGACAGACAGACCGACAGACAGACCGACAGACAGACAGACCGACAGACATTTTTCCCCATCTCAATACCCTACTTTCCAATTTTTAATTTTTCGATATTTATTTAATTATTTTATTTATTTTTGACTTTTTTTTTGTTTTTCGGGATATTTTTAAGATGCATTAAGCCTTCTTTCATGCTTTTTTCTTCTTTTTCTGACTTTTACTGGGAAAGTAGGCTAAAAAAGTAGAGAAAAGTTATGAAGAAGATAGTGTTAGCCATAGGAGTAAATAGGACTTCGTGTTATATTTTCCGCCATCACATGGTCAGAAGTGTACTGAATCAAAACTTAAATATAAATTCTTATGGTAAGCATTTATTAAGCACTATTAAAACAGAAACGATGATTTTTTTTTAAAAAGTGTTAATCGATTTGGCAACTGAGACATCCATATATAACTGATAGTTATTAGCTGCGAGGAAAATAAGGCTCATTAATCTTATTGGGGACTCTTTATGGAAAATGAATATTCTTGTTCGAGCAATACTAATATACTCGTTTTCAGAAACAAAACCTTCATTTCAGCAATTGATTTTTTTTTGGGGGGGGGGGGCTGCTTTTTTTAAAAAAGAAGGTTTTAAGTAAATAAATAAAAACAAAATGTTGAAAGTGAATAATAGCATAAACTCAGTGGAAACTTCTTTGAAAAAGATTTGTTATAAAACAAAAAGAAATAAAGAAATTAACTGAATAAAAACAAAGGAAAAACACTTATTACTACATGGTTTTGAAGATTCTGAATAGTCGTATGAACCATAAGCTTTGTGGTAGATAATAAATATTTTTTAATTTAAAACTATTGAATGTCAATTTGAATCACATGTATGGCAAGTTTTGTAAAAATTGGATCAGAAAATTTTGTGCAAATGGATGGGACAAATGCGTCCTTGTGATCCTTGAAGGATACAAAGCTAATACTATATTTCTTTAACAATGATTTATTTTTGGCCAATATTAAGACTTTTATGTATAAACAACATGGAAGAAAATTATGTAAATTATTTGGGCTCGATAAATTATCAAGTAATGTTTTTACTTGGGACCAAATGCGTCCCGTAGCCCTTCCAGGTTCTCAATAACATCAACAAAACTCTCTAGCTCTATTTTGAAGCTGTTTTTTACATCAAAAAAACATCCAGCCGTATTCAAAAGCATACATTTTGTGACTGAAAAAGAGGTCAAACAATGCAAAGTATGCGTCAATCTCTCACACTGATGCTTGCAAAATCGGAAATCAAATACCAAGCAGCCCCCAAAGTTCACCCTAAATCCTTCAAAACACGACTTCGTTTGTCATTCTCCAAGTTTCTCTCACACTCTTACTCTTCCCAAAGAGCGTTTTCCCTCTCAGCTTGCGTTGACAACTCTCTCTTTCAAAAAAAAAAAAGGAAAAAAACCTGAAAAATGTGCGAGTATTCCAAAGAGATAGATGAAAAAATATGCAAATAATATTAAAAACTCCATTCAACTCAACCTTCGATGGAAAGAAAAATGGAAACCCTATTCTTCCCGGAGCATGTGTCTTATTTTTTGCCATTGGAAATATTTTTTCTGAAGAATCTCGCCACTTGACAAAGAATCGCCAAAGGGGGGCGCTGCTAGTTGCCTTTTCCGCTCACTGGCTCCATTTATTTCGGGAGGCCTGCGCATGATGGCGCTAGGATCTATGGTTCTTTTCGCAGCTGTGTCCAGCGGGGCGCAAAAAATAACACGCCTCAGTTTTCTTGCCTTTACACTTCATTTAATTCACTTGGAAAGCGTTCATTATGGTAATTATTATAGTTTGTTTCACACCATTTATTATTTTAGCGTTTACGATCAAATCGGACGTTTAAACTGAGGAACTGTAAAAAACGAAAAGAAAAAAATTAGTATTTTTGCTAATTGTTTGCTTGTTTTCACAAAGAAATAATGCAAGAGTTAGTTGGAGTATTACGCTCCAAAAAAATTTTTGGGACGTCGTTTTTTTTTTTTTTTTTGTAAACAGAAATAAAAGACAATACCTCCTGCCTGTCTGTAAGTACAGATGCTGTGTAAATTTTATCATGACTAAAAACTACAAATTAAATTTTTATTGCAAAAAAATAAACAAATAAAAAGTACAATTTAGGGGGGGGGGCAGTTCGCTCCGCTGAATCAGGTTAAATGCCCAGGTTAAATGTAATAGCACCAAACTCGTTATAATGGACAAAAAGTATTTACAATTAACTAAACTAATGCAAATCGTCGAAGGAAATTCAAGATTAATTTTATTATAGCAGAATGCAAGTGTAGAAAAATGAAAAGGTAAAAGGTTTTAAACTTCGTCAAAAAGTTTCACTCCTACCCGTAACTTTGCTACAAAGCTGTAGTTAAAACTGAAAATTCCCTAAAAATGACTGTAGTTTGTGCGTAAAACTTCTTTATACAGAAATGCTTATGAAAAAGTCGACGCAGGTGCACTCGTGAAATACAGTCACTGGAGTTTTTTACCAAGCGGGGTGTAATACCCCGACTTACTCTATATGATTCAACTACTTTTCCTAGAAAATATGTTGAATTTTTACTTCTACGTGCAAGTGACTTGATGAAACATGGAACCATTGCAAAAGCTTTCCCCCCTCTTTAGATGATTTATCGGAAATTCCGAAATTATACCTTTTTGAATTGATGAAGGGTGGTTTCTTGTAGCATTGGATTTATACTATTCATGCTGCAGTTTTTGCACTAGACGAAGTTTCTCTTGTCGTACATTATTAGCTTTTTGTAATGGATACGTACAAGCTCATCAAAGGGGCGAAACCTTTTTTTGAGCAATCACAGTTGCTTATTGCTTTCATTTGAGCGTCCTTGATGTCCGGTTCCTTTTTCAGAATGGACCAGGGGCCTTTGCACCTTTGGCCGTCCACCGGAGGACGGAGCTGCTCCTCTGATCCTAGCCTCCACTAGCTGCACTGTCCACCGGAATCCCCTCCTCCTGTCCATGTTCTGCATACACACACTCCTACAGACACACACGTTTACAGACAAACGAGTCCTTACACACATACGCACACGTAACCGCCCGGGAGGAGGGGCAGGCTTGGGAAGACATGTGAGCCGTTTCTAGAAACAATAGCCTCCATTGAGTAGGGTCTTGTCGCAACTCGTGATTGCGAAAAACATAATTCAAACTCAAAGTGTCATAATTCAAATTATATATATATATACATATATGTACACACACACACATATATATACATATATATCTTTTTTTTTTATTTAGTACATTAGTGTCAGGGTGCGGAGTGGTAAGGAGTTAACTTCTAAACATCGCGGGTTCACACACAAAACTAGCTCCACTCTGGGAGTTTTTATGATGCAGAAGAGAGTCAGCTTCTATGTAGTATGATTAATGCGTCATGTTAAGCATCCCTCAAGTACCCTTTTTCGGCTTAATTGATCTCTGTTACATCAAACCTTTAGCCAGATTTCGCACCTTAGAAACCCTGGTACCTCCCATTGGAATGACACTGAGCGTTAAAATTCTCAAGTGATAATGACTGTCCACTGAAGGTGGCGATACATAAAGGATGTATGTCGGCAATTCTGAAAAATGGTTGATCGGAAAAAGTGAGGAACCAATACACACCCCTAAAAGAAAGGAACTATTTTCAGCACAAAATCTTTTGAACAACAAGACGCAAACAGCAGTCAAAAAACTCGAAACTTTTCCGCAGTACACTACCTTATTCATCCGGAGAAACTGGGACCCAAGGCAATCTGGATAAACGAACACTTGGATAATCCAGGTTGTGTGAGTAGTTAACATATGCAGGCATCTTTCATAACAGCAGAAAACAACGCTTTGTAGCAAAATTACATATGATTTTAACATTTTTTCATCTATAGTTTAGCTGCAGTGTTGTCCAACTGAAACTCCAAATGCACTAGGTTGTTCTTTAGATGACTATAATTTATTGCACGACCTATGCAGGAGTCATACATTTAATCAGAATAAAGAGCAAATATCTGGCGCATTTTTAGTTCCGTGCTTGCTGTCACGATTAGAATTATTACTTGAGCGACTATATATATTAAAGTATGAAAGTTTCATCCGGATAAACGCGGGCCGGATAACCGAGATTGTACTGTATAAGAGAAATCATGAAATCCAGAAGCAGGTTTATGAATTGTATTTAGCACTTTGAAGCGTCGCATATCACCCTTCATTGAAGAGCACTTGAAAGATGGTAATCGCCATTCGTAACCACAGGGACTTCTCTAGCAGCTAATTCCTCCTTCACTTGTTTTGTTTTAGAGAGGGAATAAAACTATCCGAGAATTAGTTTCTGAATTAATCTTTGGTTCTTTAATTTTCTTGCAGTTTGTTGACATGAATTTCTTAAAAGCACAGCCGTGAATAATTGTTCATCGAAACTGAGTATAATCAACGCCTCTTTCGGAGAGTTATTCATTTACAGCTATTACTACCATAAATGATCATTTTCAAAAACATTTTTTTTCTTTCAAGAGCAAAAAAAAATCTAACATTTTCTGTTAGGTATAATTTAGGTACTTAGGTAAACAGAAGCATTATTTGTATTCCTTTTTTTCTTCATTTTCTTGTGTAGATGGGAAAAATTTTCCTTAAACTTGGAGCATACGCGATGTTTTAGTAATCTACTCACTTTGAGTGTCCTAAAACTAAAATAAGAGTGTTCTATGCCGGTTGTTAACAAGTCAAAACGTTTACTTACCCGGAAACCACAAGATAATGTTAAAGAGGACGAGAGCAAAAGATTTTTGAATCAAAAAATATGTCTGAAGATTCTTTTTCGATTGGTACCTAATTAAACTTTTTTCAGTATTTCAATATTCGTGTGGTTCCCTGTTTAGTATTTATTACTTCCATGTTATTGCAAAAAATTTTAAGTTTAAGCATTTGTAAACTAAAATGCACGCATTCAGTATGAAGATTCTGCAGTTGAATGTTTTTTTTTTCTAATTCAGCATTGAATTCATTATATTATCTACTAGTGGTGCCCGCACGGCTTTGCCCGTGATAGAAAAATTAAAAGGTCTTTTGGTTCGCCTGTATATTTACAAATAATGTATGGTGAATTTTCTCGCCAATTGGCTTGTACCCATGTTACGGTCCCACGTTATGATAATTTCGTATCTCGCCAATTGGCTTGTGCCCATGTTGCGGTTCAACGTTATGATAATTTCGTAATTTACTCGATCATCTTATGATAATTGTGTTCTTAAAGTTGGAATAGAAAAAGAACCACATCGAATTTTCGAAAAATCGCTTCAAGGTGCACATCCCCATGCTACAAACTAATTTTCTGCCAAATTTTATGAAAATCGGCCGAACGATCTAGGCGCTATCCGCGTCACAAAGATCCTGACCGACAGAGATCTGGACAGAGAGAGAGATCCTGACAGACAGAGATCCGGACAGAGAGACTTTCAGCTTTATTATTAGTAAAGAAAAATAAAGTCATTGCTCCCGTAATGAAAGTCTTAAATGGTCTTCAAAAGTGAGTCAAAGTCACACGTAATAAAATTTATCTCATCAATTTTAATTCTCTAATCAGCACAAAAAAGAAACATTTAGTAAGAAGAATTTTCCGTAATAATGAGCTACTCGGCAGAAAGTCACAGAAAAGACAAAGACAATTTATATTTAAATCCGACAAGGTAGAGTCATTATCTTCAGCGAAAAAGATTTAGAATTGTTTCATCAAGCCCAGTGTCGTGTTCGATGGAGTTAATGTCCATTAAGATGAACATTTCTATAAATCTTTATTTTACTAGTTTGACTAGAGATATTTGGAGAACTTGGATAGATTATCAATAATCAAATCGATTCTGTGATTTTTTTCCCTTTTGCAGCCCTAGTACTAAATGAATTGACTTTCATAGAACAAGGCAATTACTATTATAACTAGAATCAAATGCGAAAGAACTAGTAGCGCCGAAGCTAGTTTTACCGTTCACTTTTACGGTTGATTCATATACCTAAAATAAGAACATCATATACATAAAATAAGAAGAATAGAATTCATATACATAAAATAAGAATATTCAACTACTAAGGGGGTTTGGGACACACTTTGAAAATTTTTTTATTGAACAGTTGAGCATTTTGAAATTTTTTGCACTGACTTACTATCTATTTAATAAGCAAAATCATAATATAAATATTAAAAATATATATATTTGAATTTAATTTGTGTGTGTTTTTTTTTAATAGGATAGCTTAAAATCGCTAAAACTCAAAATATTCTTGGTCAAATATTTTCAAACTTTTTTCAAAAAATTATGCACAAATATCTAAGTTCTAATTTTTATTTGGCAATTCAAAAACTATTAATTCAATAAAAAAATATTTTAAGGGAAATTTCGAAAAATTTGAAGTTACCTTTTTTAAAAAAAAATCATATTTTTTGCAGAAAATGTTTATTTTATTTATTTATTTTTTTTTTTCAAATTTGCCGAATAAAAATTAAAGGGTTTGAAAAAGATATGCTCGAACTTTCATTACTTTATCTTTATCGGTTCTTTAACTTAGAGTTTGAATGTGAAACATCGGGAAAAAATGCATCATGGAGAAAAACGCGTTTAACGTTTTGAAGTTAATAATAATAATATTAATTAAATGCATGCAACAAAAATAATTATATCTTTCGTTCTAATTAGTGTAAAAACAAGATTCAAACGTCCTTTTAAACAGAAAAAAACGGAGAAGTTTCTTTTATTTACTGATGAAAGAAATTGCGAAATTTGACGATTGTTGTATCCCGGATCCCCTTAAAATTAAAAAATAAATTAACTAATAAAAAATAATAAGTAGACTGCGTCAAATAAGAACACATTGGAAATTAATTACCTGGAAGCTGTTCAACTATTAAAACATTTGTCGTATTTTAAAGAGTTTTACCCCACCCGTCACAGTACTATAACTCAAGTCATTTTCGCAGATCACATCTTCAGAATATTCGGGACGCTTTTATGCACCGTCTTTTATGAAGTTCCAATGGAAGTTCTAAGTATCTATCTGCAGAAGTTTGTGTAGTGCCGGAAACTACATTTTATTCACGTGAAAGTAAAAGATTTTCCATTTAGAGGAGGCGTTTTTCCGCCAGAGCTTTACTTCCAATGGAGGTTGCGAAAAAAATATCTGAATTTCCTAAATCTTTCCAAACTCAGAAAGCCATTTTTCTTGCTTTTCAATTTCCCCTCAGCTTGTTTTGACAACTTGCCCATAGAACTGGCACGGGTGAGGAATGTTTACTTTGCGATCAAAAGAATGGTGTGAGGAAGTATAGAAAAAGCGTAATTCATACATTTAAGAAAATAAGTTCTGCGCTGTTGTGAGCAGAGAGAGAGAGAGAAGTTTCGGTACTGTCTTTGAAGAAGTTGGATCGGATTTTGTTCGTGAAAAAAGTGCGTGTTTCGCTCAATCATTATAACGCTTGCAGTTTTGGATGATCGTATTTTTTTGTAGTTGTCTTATCCGTCAAAAACATGCTAAAAGAGTTATTATGAGTGGAAGGAAGTGTTCCAACTGTAACCGTGCATGTAACAACTGAGGCAGTGAGAAGCAAAAGGGTGCAATTGCCGAAATTGAAATTTTCGAGAAAACCTGTACAAATGGTAGGATAACTTTTTCTCTGTTTTAGGGCAAAAGATCGTACCAGTAGCTGTGGTAAGTGCTGCTATACAGCATGATTTAGAAAAATGTTTCAACGTAAGCCTACCTAGGACCGGAACTTCAAACGCGTTTATTCAAACTTAAAAGGCGACGAATTTGGCGGTTTTTTTTTTTTTTTTTTTTTTTTTTTTTTTTTGAGCAATCACGATTGCTTATTGCTTTCATTTGACTGTTTTGATGTGCTATCATTTTATTTTCCCGCCAGCACCATCTGCAGCATCACGATGCTGCTCCTATAGCGAAAGCCGTCTCCAGGTTGCATCCATATGCTACACACGCGCATACATACACAACTACACACACAAATACATACACCTACACACACACACACAAACACATACACACTCAAATACATACACCTACACACACATACACACACACAAACACATACACACACAAATATATACATCTACATACACACACAAACACATACACACACAAACACATACACACACTCAAACACATACACACACACGGGTACATACAGACAACTACACATACACACGCACCTACACACAACTACCCACACACTCATCACACTCATGCCTGCACACAGACACAAACACATATGCCTGCACACACATACACATCCCCCCCCCACGCACAAACACTCATACACACAACTACCAACACACTCATACCTGCACACATACATAAACACACATGTCTACACACACATACACATACCCCCCCAGGTCAAAATTTGTGCTAGTACTAGCAACAAAAATATGCTAGTTTTTGCTATTTTGTGCTATGTTTGCTAGATATTCCTGCTATGATATGCTTTTTTATGCTAGCAAGCATCACAAGCTAGAGAGCTAGCTTACACAATAATAGCTTGGCAAGCTATATACAAGCATCTTATGCTTATTAGCAGTTCCAGTTTGTTCGAAAGCATGTAGTGGTAGGTACCTTCATAAGCTATTTTATGCTTTTTTATGCTAGCTAGCATGATTTGCTATGCAGCTAGCTTTCATAGAAATAGCATGGCAAGCTATGTACAAGCGTCATATGCTAATTTGCTGGGCAAGCTTGTACGAGAGAATGTAGTGGTAGGTACCTTGATAAGCTATTTTATGCTTTTTTATGCTAGCTAGCATGATTTGCTATGAAGCTAGCTTTCATACTAATAGCATGTCAAGCTATGTACAAGCATCATATGCTAATTAGCTGGGCAAGCTTGTACGAGAGCATGTACTGGTAGGTACCTTGATAAGCTAGTTTATGCTTTTTTATGCTAGCTAGCATGATTTGCTATGCAGCTAGCTTTCATAGTAATAGCATGGCAAGCTATGTACAAGCGTCATATGCTAATTTGCTGGGCAAGCTTGTACGAGAGCATGTAGTGGTAGGTACCTTGATAAGCTATTTTATTCCTTTTTATGCTAGCTAGCATGAGTTGCTATGCAGCTAGCTTACATAGTAATAGCATGGCAAGCTATGTACAAGCATCATATGCTAATTAGCGGTGCAAGCTTGTTCGGAAGCATGTAAAAGTAGCAACCTTAATAAGATATTTTATGCTTTTTAATGCTAGCTAGCTTGATTTGCCTTGCAGCTAGCTTACATATTAATAGCATGGTAATCTATGTACAAGCATCATATGCTAATTAGCGGCGCAAGCTTGTTCGAAAGTATGTAAAGGTTGCAACCTTAATAAGCTATTTTAAGCTTTATTATGCTAGTTAGCATTAGTTGCTATGCAGCTAGTTTACATAGTAATGGCATGGTGAGCTTTGCACAAGCATCATATGCTAACTTGCTGTGCAACCTTGTTCGAAAGCATGTAGGGTAGGTACCTTAATACAGTATTACCCGGCATAATCTGTTATGCCGCAAAATTCGCGGGTCACCAGATTTTCAGTAACATTTGCCTGGTCCTTTCCGGTATGCCGGAAAAATTGAGGTTAGGAAAAAAAAATACTATAAAAGATATAGTATTTTTTCAGTTCAGTTCAGATAAAAAATAAATATAAGTTCTATACATATCTTATTAGTATTAATAAACATTTTAATTTTGCAAAAATATTTACTAACACCGTCATTTGTTATTTTAACAAGAAAAATATTATTTAATAAAGAATAATTTTTAAAAATTATATTAAAACTAAGTAAGCAAGCATCTAAGCAGCAATTTACCTCCCGCTAAAGAATTTACCATAGCTATTCAATAACTAAAAAATAAACATACTTCTCTAAAAAGAACCTAAAATAATTTATTTGAAAAAATATATAATAATATATATATATATATTATTATAATATATATATTTTCTGTATTACTTGTTTCAGAAATAAATGTTTCTTCTTATAAATTGGTGTGTATATTTTTTAGTCTTTTTTTAGATTGAGTTCAACTTGCTGAATAAAATCCCATATGTGTATAACAAGACCGACACTAATTTTATTGATTTACTGATAAGTAGATACTGATATGTTGTTAAACAATTTTTTTCAGGCCTAATGCAGCATTTTTGTAAGGTAAAATTTCTACAGGTCATCTTAGAACAAAAGAAACACTAAACAATGCAAATCGTTACTAAATAATTTACATTAAATGTGCATTGTGAAATCATGAAATAGAGGATGGATTTGATAACTTAGTGTTTGTGATAAGAATAAAAGTTATTTATTAAGCTCCAATATAATAAAAGAATACATGAAGGTTGAAATTTAAAAAAATTGTTAACAGTTACTACTTAAACGTTAATTACTTTTTACATGAACCTTTTTATTATTTTTTAAATATATATATTTTTTATTGCTGTAATGCAGCATTATTAGTTTCATTATTGATATTTTAATGAATATACAAAAAAATTGTTTCATACATAAAAATAATCTTCACAAAAAGGAGAGGAATTGTTATACAACTCTGCCTTTTTTATGGGGATGCTACTCACTAAGCTTCAAGATAATGATCTGAGAGTACAGTGAAAATGTATTATATGCATGTTACAAAGTCATATACACATAGCAGTAATAAAGAACCAGGAGTAGTTCAAAAGAACAAAAAAAATGGTTAACATTTTCATTTCTTCTTCAAAACTAGAATTCAAAAGTAAATACAAATTTTTTTTGGTATGACTTTTTTTTTTTAAATAGAAAACCAATTAATTTTTTGTAGGGGAATTTCAAACAAGGATATTTTACAGTTCAACAAATTATGAATTGATTAATAATCAAAACAAATAAAGTTCCAGCCTTCTGGAGCTAAAAACGTAAGCAAACATTAAATGAAAAGAGGCATGTTTTTATTTTCAGGAAGATTATTGTAGATTTTGCAATAAGAAATGTACACATTTAAAAGTTTTTCAAAAACTAATTTTTAACTTTTAATGTTGACAATATGAAAAAGCCGACACTGAGAAGTATAATTTGGGGAAATTTTGAAGAAGTATAAATAAAGTTATCTTACCAGCAGCCAACAAAAAAAAAAGTTCTTAAACATAAAAACAATACGAGAAAAGAATGGTAGAAAAGCCTAAACTAAAAGCATCAGATTTTAAAAATCATGTTAGGAAAGCAACTGATATGGAAGGTAACTGGAAAAAAATGCAGCTGGTGGTAGTAAATTACTGCTAGAATAGCAGCAAGTGGTGCTAGTATTGCTGCTAGGCTAGCAACTTGTTCTAGCAACACAAACTAGAATTTGTATGCTAGCTAGCATTAAAAGTAGGCCAAAACAGTGCATGGCATGCCAGCACTTCTGCTAGAACTAGCAAAAAATTAAAGCAACACATGGTAGAGATCTTGCTAGAAAAGCTAAAAAAAGAGCACTGGATGGTTGCTAGCAAAGAAAGAATAGCATCTGGTGGTAGTACATTTATGCTAGAATAGCAGCAAGTGGTGCTAGTAATTGCTGCTAGGCTAGCAACTTATTCTAGTAACATAAACTAGAATATGTATGCTAGCTAGCATTAAAAGTGGGCCAAAACAGTGCATGGCATGCTAGCATGTCTGCTAGAACTAGCAAAAAACTAAAGCAACACATGGTAGAAATCTTGCTAGAAAAGCTAAAAAAAGAGCACTGGATGGTTGCTAGCAAAGAAAGAATAGCATCTGGTCGTAGTACATTTATGCTAGAATAGCAGCAAGTGGTGCTAGTAATTGCTGCTAGGCTAGCAACTTATTCTAGCAACACAAACTAGAATTTGTATGCTAGCTAGCATTAAAAGTGGGCCAAAACAGTGCATGGCATGCCAGCACTTCTGCAAGAACTAGCAAAAAATTAAAGCAACACATGGTAGAAATCTTGCTAGAAAAGCTAAAAAAAAAAGCTCTGGATGGTTGCTAGCAAAGAAAAGTTAGCACCCGGTGGTAGTAAATTACTGCTAGAATAACAGCAAGTAGTGATAGTAATTGCTGCTAGGCTAGCAACTTATTCAAGCAACACAAGCTAGAAATTGTATGCTAGCTAGCATTAAAAGTGGGCCAAAACAGTGCATGGCATGCTAGCAAGTCTGCTAGAACTAGCAAAAAATTAAAGCAACATGTGGTAGAAATCTTGCTAGAAAAGCTAAAAAAAAAAAGCAATGAATGGTATCTAGCAATGAAAAAATAGCATCTGGTGCTAGTCAATTACTGCTAGAATAGCAGCAAGTGGTGCTAGTCAATTACTGCTAGAATAGCAGCAAGTGGTGCTAGTCAATTATTGCTAGAATAGCAACTCATTCAAGCAACACAAGCTAGAAATTTTATGCTAGCTAGCATAAAAATTGGGCCAAAACAGTGCATGGCATGCTAGCAAGTCTTTTGCTAGCTAGCATAAAAAGTGGGCCAAAACAGTGCATGGCATGCTAGCAAGTCCTTTGCTAGCTAGCATAAAAAGTGGGCCAAAACAGTGCATGGCATGCTAGCAAGTCCTTTGCTAGCTAGCATAAAAAGTGGGCCAAAACAGTGCATGGCATGCTAGCAAGTCTGCTAGAACTAGCAAAAATTCATGCTAGTTTATGCTGTTTTACTTGCTGGGAATAAGCATGTAACGCTATGCTAGCAAAGAAATTCTAGCATGAATTTTGACCTGGGCCCTACACACAAACGCACATACCCCCCCCCCCACACACACTCATAAACACACACGCCTACATACACACACTCGTGATTGCGAAAAACATAATTTGAATTCAAGAAGTCAAAACTCAATTTTTTTTTATTCCTGGTATCATTTTGGCCACTATTGGTGATATTTAGAGAGTTAACCATTGAATCACATTAAAATGTCCAATATTGGGAAAATTAATCTGTATAAAACACATTTTTGCTTGGGCTGAAAATATTTCAAGTGTTTCTTTGCTTACTCCATGACACTATTATCATTAAATTGGCATAAAAGGAAGTCATGTGATGCTCACATCAGCTCGTTTTTTTTTTTTTTTTAGAAAACGCTTTGAATATTTATTTCAATTACAATGATACATTGCATACGGAAGAGAATTATGATATGACAGAAATATGGTAAAAATAGTTATTTTGAGCAAAACAAGGAATGCCTTACCAGGGAGGGGGGAAGGTGAAGTGTACATGGTTTGAATTTGACCCCCTTTTCGATGCTACTCATGAAGTAACCCTACTCAACTCAACGCTAATAAATCACCATTCCCTTCCCACCGAAGGAAAAAAAAATATTCTTCAGAAAATGCATATCCATTACAAAGTTACAACTTAAAACATTTTTGCTATTTGCTATGAACGTCTGATTATCTTTCCTTTTTAAAGCACTTTGAAGCTCTTAAACTGTCAAACTTTTAGTTTACGCTTTTAGCAAAACTCATTTGGCAAATCATTTTTATTTAGACTTGGCATTATTTGCTGACAAAGATCTCATCGGAAACTTTCGAAAAATTGACACTTGATTTCTTCTCGTTTGAATTTCCTTTCAGCAAATCGTATTAAATTAAGTTTTGGTCCAAATCTCGAGGGCATCTAAAGCGTCTTCATTATTTTACGAAGCGTTGTGGAGCAATTTCTTTAATTTGTTTCTTAACAAATTATCAACTTGATGACACTTTTTGAGAGCTTAAAATGCACTGTCAGCAAAAACTTATTTTCAGTGTTGGCACTTTCCGTAAATATCATTATGTCCGTCTTGGAATATCTCTCTCTTTTATTCCTGAACAGAAATTTTCGAAAATGTACGGAGAGATACTTTTCGTTTTATTAATGAGTCGAGGATATAAAACCTCAAGTTTGATGTTTTAACTCGATTTGTATTACGGAGGCATCATTTATGAAACGTATGCGACATTTGATTAAGAATAAGTTCCTCAAACTTAAACCGAGAAATATTTTTAAAAATCTTGAAAATCAAAGCCAACCCATCCCGTGCTCTCAAAGAAATGAACTAATTATAACGTACTAAACTTATTAGCTATTTTTGAGTGTTTTTTTTCTGAGCTAAATGAATAACACTGTATTAACCCTTTCAGACGGAATTTTAAAATACATAACCAAAAGGGTTTTTATTTGGTAGACAGTGTACTATGATAAAGAGTATCCTATAGACAAAATTTCGAGTTTATAGGTGTGAAATTAAAAGAGTTATGACACGTCCATGAATCCGGACATATATTATTGAAATACATATTTCAGATAATAAAACGGTGAAACACCAGACAAACTTCTTTGTAAAATATTCTCTAAACAATAATTAAACATTTACTGAAGCTGAAATGATTAATATAAGATTATATATTTTTTAAAAAATCAGAAAAAAAAAACTCGCTTTTGCGACGAGAATCCGTGGTTGGGAAAATGAGCCAGTCCCATTCTCTCGCACCCCTATTTCTTTATTTTGTCAATCCCAAAGTAAAAAATTCTTGTTCAAATAATAATAAGCTGACTGTAAAGAGTCAACTACAAAAAAAATTGAGTAATTTATTCAATTAATAAATGATAAGCAGCTGTTTAAAGTTCATGTTCGGTATACCAGTCGCCACGTCTGAAAGGGTTAAAAAAAACTGAAACATACTGTTTTAAAGCTGGAAAGGGGAAAAAATCGGTTTAAAAGCAGAATGCTGTATTTGAGTAGAAAAATCTAAAACACAGTCTGTTATTAATAAATACCATAAAAGAACGATGTTTCAGGAATGAAAAAAACGAACAATAAATTTGTACAAATACCTTAAGCGTTGGTTTTAAATTGAAAAGTAATATTTGGATTTTATTGAATATTTGACGGATTCTATTTGAAGGGTAAAAATAACAGTTAAAATGTTTGAAAAGTATTATATGATAATTTTGAGCTGAAAAAATAAGGTTCACCTCCAGTTTTGCCGACATTTAAAATTTCCTCCCCCGTTAAATATATCAAAAGGAATGATTGAAACTGAAAAACAGGGAGAAAGGAAATTTCGTGTTGGCGAAAGTGGGGATAATATGCTGCTTCAGAGCTAAACAAAAACAATGAATTTTTAAAAAGGCTCTCTGAGTTTCCACGCTTACATAAATATCAGCAATTTTTTTTTTTTTTTTTTTTGGAAATCAGAAGCAAATGATGAAGTAAAAACTAAAATATAATCATTTTCCAGAGTTTTTACAAATCAAAAGCTCACATTTCCATTGAATCGGGGTTCCTTTTACATGTGTCAGCATTATTTATTTTTTTACCTACTTAGTTTTTTAATGTTGCTGATTATATCTTCTTTTTTTATTATTTTCTTTTTAGCACAAAGGAATTTATTTCTTTAATATTGATATGTTCTAAAGAGACGATTTTTCAGCCGATGAAGAACAAAAAATTCACTTAAAGCCCCAAAGAAATCGGCAAACAGAATGAACCAACTATCATGAGGATAAGTATTTTTCAGACGAATAGCAATAAAAATGATTAAATATCAAGAGAGACTCTCATCCACTAGAAGAAAAAAATCACATATTAGTCAACGGGGAGCAATTTTCAAAAGAAGAACTGCTTTTTTGTTCAGCGAGACGATTTAAAACAGAAATAGAAATTTAGACCTCAACTTGGGAAAACCGCCGTTTCCCAAATATGCGGCAAACAAAAAACAATTGAATTCCAGACAGCATCCAGTCTTACTTCTCAATAAATCCTGAGGCTCTCTCGCTTCACTACTACTTTCGCCTGGACAAAAATAAAAGTGGGGGAAAAAAAATTCGGTCTGATATCTTTCTTTCCTCCAATCCTTTGATCTATATGGAATGCATAACAATGCGGCTGGCGAATATTCGCATCCCGTAGCGTTGGGATCTGGGGCCTGATCCATCAAAGTCCTATTTATCCCATTTACATGTCTCTCCCTTCGGAAAGCAATTAAGATGAAAATCAAGGCCTCCCTTTCTTGCGAGCACTCTCAATATGCTAATGCGATGGATCTACTAACATGTCTCGGGGATGTGGAGAGAGTAGTCCAAGATTAGGCCACGTCCATATTTGGTCAGATTTCATAGAGGAGGCAGTGTTCTGGAACATTTCAAGTCTCAAGTTGCTCAACAGGTTGATAAGAGGCAGAATAATTATAAGAAATAAACAGTGTGACCAAAAAGTCCTCGACACAAGTGGCGTACACAAGGGGAGGATCCAGGGGTCCCGACCCCTCCCATTGCCCTTGAGTTTTTTTGATTGACTGTAATCCTATTTATGTAGTACGTAAAATAACTCCAAGCAATGGTAACAATAATTTCAGACTTGAAAAATAAAAATTATTCGATATATTTCTTAACCTGTGATATCGAACTGTAAGCAAACATGTTCTAGAATAATGATTTTACTTCGCTGTTTTTATTTTTGAATATGAGAAAAGTAAATAGCTTTATTCTTGTGCTTTATGGTATTTTAATTAAGTATTTGTTGTTCATCATTTATTTCTTCACCTAATGCTAAGAGATTGATCAATATTTTTTCAAATGTTTTTTGTTCTGAGCAATCTATAAAAGCAAAAGAATATGTTTGGATGTGTGTTGGAGTATAATATGAGAATGGTGGACCTTTGATGCTGGACCCCCCCCCCCCCCCCTCTCCCTTTCAAAAATTCCTACGTGCGACATTAATCGAAACGTTAAAAAAATGTCATAAAAAATAAACTATCTTACGAATAAACGATTTGCGCCATAGTACTTTACAGGTTCATGAATTTATTATGACATCGTAATAAAAAACGAGCTGATGTGCTCATCACATGACTTCCTTTTACTCCAATTTAATGTCATTTCCCCATCATTGGCAATTTTAATGTGATTCAATTGTTTAGTCTCTAAATATCACCAACAGTGGCCAAATTGAAATCAAATTTAAAATTTAAAAAAACGCCAAGTTGGCGACAAAACTTGGCGACCTAAAGACTGGTGATATATCGCCAAGTGCCCGACAAATTATAACACCACTTGAGTTTACATCGAAATTTACAATGATTTCCCCCCAAAAAGGGGCAAAAGATCACCTTAGAATCATCCGAATGCAATCAAAATTGAAGGTGCACAACTAAGGTCCCTCTAGGAGTCCACGTACCAAGTTTCAACTTTCTAAGACATACCGTTTTTGAGTTATGCGAGATACGTACACATACGCACATCCGCACATACATACGTACATACGGACGTCACGAGAAAAATCGTTGTAATTAACTCGGGGGTCATCAAAATGGATATTTCGGGTGTCTATAAGTTCCCAGGCATATATCCACGTGTGATCGGGTCGAAAGAAACCTCAACATTCATTCGGTGGTGAGAAAAATGGAAATTAAGGCCGATTTTTGAGTGAAATTTTTTTCGCAAATACAATACTTCCTTTTTTGGAAAAAGGAAGTAAAAATAAAGGAAAAAAAAAAAAGTGTAAATATAAGCAACTTACTGTGACTGCTGTATCGTCACAAGAAGAAAAACAAACGTAATGTGAGGTGTTTAATCATTTTATGAAGTAGAAAACAGTAACTTTCACTACCCGAGTTCAATATCTGTGCCTCAGAGCCTAGAATAGCGTAAGTCGAAAAATTTGCGATTTTCCGTTCATAATTGCATTGTATATAGAAGCCTATTCCGCATCGAGGCATATAAACGAAATTATAAAAAAAATCATTAATTATTTACTAGTGTTAGAAGAGCGTTCGTCCCATCCTTTGTATGCACCAAGCAAGCGTTTTTCCTCTGTCCTGTAAAGTAGTTTACGTTAGTCTGACTCAGAGATACAAATATGTGCACCCTATGTTGCTCGAACCACTGATAAACTGTATTCATAACATCAAATTCAACCCATGTCCACAAACGGTGCCCTTTGAATTCTGGTAATGAAGGGCATTGCTTTCTGTTTAACAAATATGACGGGGTTTTTTTTACGATGACGATTCTATCACAGTAAGTTACTTATAATTACACTTTTTCCTTTTCCTGTTTCTTTTTCTACCTTTTTCCTTTACGACGTCACAAATTCTTGGACCTGTGAAGTATTAATACTCAAACCGCGTATTTAACGACAAGTTGCTGATTTTCTAGGAATTTTTAAAATGTACCAAGGACATTTTTGACATCCTGTAAGTATGAAAATAAATCAGATATATAGTGAACGTGCTAAATTATTGCTGTATTTAAACTTTATCGCGTTTAAAGGAAAAAAGGTTTTCTGAAATGTAATGCCTTTCAGTGTAGTCATATATCGGAATTAGTTAGTGTTTTAAATGTTTTTTTTTTCCTTCTCAAAATGACGGGGATTATTCGCATCAATCCGTTAGATAGTTAAGAACCAGTTTTTATAAGAACCGGCCAGAAATGGGGTGTTCGGATACACACCATTTTTTAATTTGCTTAAATTTTTATGGTGGATTCTTTCAAAGATTTTAGAAGACAAGTATTTTTTCTTTTCCTCCAAAAACATCAACTCGTTTTTAAAGGGAAAAGACCGAAACAAAATTTGAAACCTTACTTGCACCAAAATAAAACTCTGATCACAAGTGGTGGACTTGTGTGAATGTGGTGCATTTTAAATAGCTGTCGAGTCGACAAATGGTAAAAGACAATGGCATTCGGACAGAACCAAGTACGTAATGCAAACAAAAAAAAAAAAAATACCGTCACTTGTAAACGATTTCAGACACTGTTTCTCAGAAAACCGTTTAACATGAATCAACAAATTGGTTTATAATCGTGCAGCCAGATGAATGTTATTGTTCTTAAAATACCTTTTCATGTCTCTTTATCGTTTCTGCAATGCATTAAATTTGGAAAGCAATAATCTATTAGTTCCGTTGTAAAGAGGATTATTTTATGTACTTTACTTGTAATTCCCATTAGCGATCATTAACAGTGTTTCGAACTAAATTGCATAAATGGTATCTTTACTACCTTAAGTGCTCGTAAAAGATATAACAAAGCGTACCAGAGATTAGGTTATATCTTTACATGAGTTGTTATAATGCTAATAACGAAATATAGGTGTGGTGTGCATCAAAAACGAAATTGTGATTGACATTTTATTGCATATTTTATAAATATGTTTAAATTTCTTTTAAGTAATAAAAATACTTAAAGGATATTTAACCGTAAATACTGTAAATTTAATTTTTTTCTTTGGGTATCGTTTAAGAAATATGTGCCACTTTATTTTTTTTAAAAATGTGATGATTTTTTCCCCTTAAAAACCGAATTTTGTTAAACTGATCTCAGGTATCATGACCAAACATGTCCGCCGTCTCAGTAGTCTGCTGAGGAAAAAACAGTTTTACGTTAAGGAAGCAATTGTACTCATTTTATGCTTCCTCTTTTTAGACAAAATGATGGAATATTTTATTTCGAGCATATAGAATATCGCCATCAATATTTCCTCAACATAATCCAACCGAAACACTCCATTCGAATCCGGTTATCCGGGAAGCTCCATAGAATTTATACCGGGATTATGAAAGAAAAAATCAAAAATTGAAATAGAAAAAACTTATAAAACTAGGCCTGTTCCATGCAAAATTCGGAAGTTTGATACTGCTTTTTGGCGAAACGAGATGCGGTTTTATGAAAGATTTTTAAATCTCTTACAATTTCCATTTTGTGTGTTTATGGTTTAGAGAAGATACTTAAAAGAAAACGTTATGTGTTTTTTGTACGATAAGGGCATTTATTCATTTTATTTGCAGCATTGAGCTACAAAGCAAAACTTTCGATCTTATGATACTGGTATTGCACATTTTGCGAAATACAATATTAATTCTTTTTTTTTTTTTTTTGAAGTATGATACTAAATTTTTATTGAAAGCATAAACTCGAAAGGAGCCCTAAAAAGTAATAGTAAAATACCGCAAATGCAGTATGTACAAAATATTTCTAAAAATGTGTCATCAATAGTTTCTGAATTTTATTTTCTGGTATGAGGTGAAAATGTAAATGTACTTTTATGATGAACATACACGTGTTTGTTGCTAGTAAGGTTCCCTTTTCAATGCGAAATGGCAATTCTTAACCAATGTTGCCTTTTTGTGGATGAACGAAAAAAAAAATGGCGAGCCGCATGCAGCCCACGCGTCGTAAATTGAGCATCATTGCTTTATAGTACTGAGCAATGTAGGCATATATTATCTCATTATAATTGTTTGAAATTAAAAAAAAAAGTATTATATATTTCAACTGGTGCAGTTGCATTGTTCGTAATTATCAACAAAGCATAGTAGGCAAGTCTAATATGGAGAAATATTCCTGTTTGTTACGCTGGTAAATACTGTTCGTTATGCCAACTGTATGGCAATGAACAAATTTTGTGGGAGAATTTCATTTAAATATCTTTTGCATTCAATGGATTCTTTTCGTAAAACAATGTCGGCCATATTTATAAATTTGAAACAATGCTTGAATGCGTTAATTTGTTACGTGAACCTTTTGTTGTTTAAAACTAAGCATTCTCTGTTTTCCTCAAAAAAAAATATATTTACCATATTTCTGCCACCATATGCAATGTATAACCATAGTTCAAATAAATATTCAGAGCGTTTTGTAAAGAAAAAAGGCAAATTAAGGCAGAGTGAGAAGCAAAGGAATTCGCAACTCCGATGAGCTATAGGGGGCGCTGCAGCTAATGTCTAATGTCGGATGAAAAAGGTAAAACAAACAAATGCCGTAACTTACAACTTGCTTTGACGCTTACTGAATGACAGTAATATTTCATCGGCGTCCAGGCGAAAGTAGTAGTGAAGCGAGAGAGCCTCAGGATTTATTGAGAAGTAAGACTGGATGCCGTCTGGAATTCAATTGTTTTTTGTTTGCGGCATATTTGGGAAACGGCGGTTTTCCCAAGGTGAGGTCTAAATTTCTCAGTTTGTGGGAAGCTTTCTTTCCTATTCTTCAGAAGTTACATTACACCATAAACTGTCTGAAGCTTGTAATTTAACCCAAAGAAAACACGTTGAATAGAATGTTTTACCTTTCTCTTTAGTATTGTTAATCACCGCAAGGTAGCGTATTCGAGCTCTAGAGTTGCGAATAGAAGTGAAAGTTTTCAAGTTTTGAGCAAAATGCGTTTCAATTTCCGGACTTAGATAGGCTTTCATAGGAACGCTTTTCTGAATCATGCAGTATAGCAGCATCTCTTGCCTCAACACAGAAGAGTGGCTCACCTACCAGTTGTACTGGTTATCTCTGAATTTTTGTTTTTGACACTTACATCCGCTTGCTTCTTCCTACTTCAATTCCCACTATAGTTCTTGTCCTTTACGTTGAAATTACACGGAAGTAAGTTTATGAATGAAAGAGCATGGGAAAAGTGGCTGGAACGCGTCCACAGTAGCAATAATAACACGGAATAAAACAAAAACAAGGGCAAAAAATTATATGAGGCAGTGAGAAGCAAAGGGATGCAAGTGGACATTTTCAAGTTTTGAGTAAAACGCGTTTAAAAATGAGCTCCTTGGTAGGCTTTTATTGAAATTAGTTTTCTAAATCAAGCTGTGTAGCAACAACTACCAGGGCTACTAGTACCGTATCTTGCCGCAAGACAGAGGAGAGGTTCACCTACCATGTGTACTGGTTATCTCCAAATTTTTAATTTTGCCACTTTGCATCCCTTTGCTTCTCACTGCCTCATATAGTAAAAACAAAGGAACAAAGAGTTATAATCCATTTTTTTTTTCAACTGTCTTCTGGTAGTTTCATTTGTTATTAGCTGAATGCTCTTTCTCCTATAGCCTCATGTCTTCATTGAACAGAGGTCTTTTTGCAACTCCGAAGCACGTGTATGCAATAATTACCGACAAAACTTTGTGCAGTAAGTAGTAACACATGTATGCAGTAATTACTAAAAAAGGATTTTGACCAGAGTTGCGGAGTCTGGAGGAAAATGAAAAACTCTGGTTCCGACTCAGACTCATAGTCCACTAGCACTGGCAGAGTTGCGGATTTTGGTGGGAAATGACTGACTCCGACTCTCCGAATTTTACACCTTCGACTCCCACTTCTTTACCACGAAATCAGCCCGACTCTTACTCATCTACTCCGACTTCCTAAGCCTGATTTTGACAAAGAATTAGAAAGTATTCACAATAATTGTAAACAATAATCTGTGAAATAATAAATCACGTGTATATTGTTGTTACAAACAAACAACTTTAATAAAGTACTAGCTGCGTCGCCCGGCTTTGCACGGTCCACCTCGAAAATAAAAGTTGTGTCAAGTGACGCGTGTTCAACAATCAGGCTTGAACAAAAAAAATAAATAAAATTTTGGGGCAGATGGCAAAAAAAAGGGGGGGGGAAACGTTTTAAATTCCCCGATTACAGGAAAAGCCTGAAAACAAAAGCCAGAAATTTATTTCTTCATATTCGAGAAAAGAAATGACAACTCATCTTTCTTCTCAATGATTTTCTTCACTCTCTAAATTGTAATAAAAACGTTGTTGCAGAAAGTTGAGATGAAGCATTGAGTAAAAATTTGAATGGAGGAAAGCCCTCGAAAAATAGAGATTTTATGTCAAAATCTAAGCATTATAATTAATAGTTTTTAGCCTACTCTCCCAGTAAAAGTCAGAGACAGAGGAAAAAAGCATGAAAGAAGGCTTAATGCATCTTAAAAGTATCCCGAAAAACAAAAAAAGTCAAAAATAAATAAAATAGATAAATATTGAAAAATTAAAAATTGGAAAGTAGGGTATTGAGATGGGGAAAAATGTCTGTCGGTCTGTCTGTCGGTCTGTCTGTCCCCCCCCCCCCTAATAACTTTTGAAAGAATAGTCCGATTCGAACAAACTTTTTTTGTTCGAAAGATCTCGGCGAGTACACCTCATCCCCATATTTCACTTTTTGATTTGAAGTATTTTTTGCTCAATTTTGAACAGTTCAAAAAAACTTAACATTAGCGCCTACGGGGAAATTCAAGGCAATTCTGAACTGTGACGTGAATTTGCTTCAAACAAACTTTGTAGGAAAAACTTTTGATGAAAAACTTGTATATAAAATATCTTTTTGATTTGAACAATTTTCCGTTCAATTTTGAATAGTTCAAATCCCTTAACATTAGCGCCTACGAGGAAACTGAAAGTCAATGTAGATTCCGTACTTGAAGGCGGATTTACTTCAAACAAATTTTGTTGGAAACAGCTCTTGACGCCAGACTCCGACTCGGAGAATTTAGGGGCACCTGACTCCGGCTCGACTCCTGTGCCCGATAATTAATCGGACTCCGACTCCCCGACTTCGACTCTTGACTTCGTAGCTTTGGCAAAAATTTATACACGGAGGACAGATGACTGACTCTAATTTTTGGATATTCGACTCCGACTCCTTTATCCTAAAATGAGATTGACTCCGACTCCGCAGCTATGGTTTTATCTGTGAAATAATTATTGTTGGTATGACTTGTCTTTATTTTGACGCTAAAGTTTTAATTTAGGCATTCAGTTTTCGGCGAATAAACTCGAAGTCATTCATGTTTCTACATAAAAATATACGCAGACGTTTTTTTTTTTTTTTTTTGACAATGAAAATTATTTCTTTAAAATGACATTTTATTGTTTTTATTTATTTTGGTAATTGCATTAATTCATTTAAAAAAATTTTTGGCAAAAGGGGAAAAAGAAACGATTTTTTTATATGATGTATTTATTTTAATAAGCTTATTAATTTTAATTATTATTTTTTCGTTTTGAAAGCTGTTAAAGATTTTATGGAAAAAAGTGTATTAGATGTTTTGTTTAAAAGGTGCTGCTTTAATTTTATTTATTTATTTTTTAAGATGAGTGAGGAATATTTTATTCCTAGAAATCAGTTTAAAACATTTAAAAAATATATTTGAAACAATTTGCAAATTTTAGCTATTTTTGAGAGTATTGATCAGGTACTAGAAAGTATTCTGGGTATATGGAAAAGTAGGCTCGTTTAGTTCTAGACGGAACTTCTTGTTAATTGATCCTCTTATTATTGGAAGATTATGTTAAATAGCCAAACATAAAGACGGGGAAAATACGAATCTATCGATACCTGGTTCGATGGTCAGCTCACTGGCGTTCGGGAGAAGTAACTCGGACGTAGATGAATACGTAGATGCATACATAGAGACATACGCTCAGTTTTTAATTATATAAGATAAACTTGTACATGTAATAGTTACTAACAAGCATATGCAATAAATCGAAACACGTGTATAGAATAACGTATTACTAATTATTATATATCATAATTTGTAACAAAGAATTTTCAATAATAAAACATTATTTCTGGACGTTTTTTCACCCCTAAGTGGAATTCATATGGGTATCGAAAGGTATCCTTGTGACCCGGAAACACCTGTATACATTTTTACTTTGCTTTTACATAAAAGAAAGTATTGTATTCGCGAAAAATTGTCACTCAAAAATCGAAATTAATTTCCATTTTACTCACCCCCGAATGAATATTGAGTTTCTTTTTCGTCTCGACCAGACGTGTATCAGTGCCGGAGAACGCATAGACACGCGAATTATCCGTAATGACGATTCCCGAGTTAATTACAACGAATTTTCTCGTGACGTCTGTATGTACGTATGTATATGCGTACGTATGTCACATAACTCAAGAACGTAAGTCCTAGAAAGTTTAAATTTGGTACGTAGACTCTTAGTGGGATCTAGTTGTGCACCTCCCCTTTTGGTTGCATTCGGTTGTCTCTAAAGGGGTCTTTTGCCAATTGTTTGGGGGAAAACATTGTTAATTTCGATGTGAACTCAAGTGGTGTTATAATTTGGTGGACACTGGACAGTTGGCGATATATCGCCAGCCTTTTGGTCGCCAAGTTTTGTCGCCAACTTGGCGACAAATTTGGCGATTTTTATTTTTAAATCTGGTTTTAATTTGGTCACCGTTGGTGATATTTAGAGAGTATACTATTGAATCACATTAAAATTCCCAGTAATGGGGAAATTGCATTAAATTGAAGTAAAAAGAAGTCATGTGATGCACACATCAGCCCGTTTAAGCAATTTTTATGCTTTATCAATGTTGCTTTTACCTGCTTGAGGATGTAGTAAGCTTGAGTTAAGTCCTTAAATTTTAAGGTAATAATTTTACTTGTATTCTATTTCAATGCAAAAAAAAAAAGAAACCCTTGTCTTTGTTAAAGAAAAAAAAATCTCCCGACTGGAATAAATTTAATGCCACTCCTGCTACATTTTTTATTACGCCTTAGTATGCTCTTCGTACAGGCGCTTCTGACACAGTTCTGTTGTAAATATTTATAAACAAAAAATTGACAACTTCAAAATACGAAATCCCAAGATGAAAATTTTGGAAGCGAAGAAAGATCAAAAGGCACTCGGAATAATTTAAAATAAAGGAAGATTTTGACCCTTTTGTGAAGATATTTTATTTTTATCGTCACGTATTCGTCTGTTCTCTTTTCAGAGTATCAGCTACTAGCTAACATAAATTCAGAATTAAATTTGAATCTCACACAACTTGCTTTTACTTCTATTAAATAATCTGTTTTTAATTATTTGAAAGTTAGAAGTAACAGTTCTTGAATGAATACCTTTTAAACATTTTCTACACACATAAAAATATGGTAAACGTAGAGAATTTTTTTTTTTAAATATAAAGATAGACGATGTTTTTATTAGCGACTGTGATCTAAAATCGCATAAAACTGAACGAAGCACTTTTCAAGGACAAAAATACAATATGGTAGTGCCTTAGAGGGATCAAGAAAACACTTTAAATGTTTATACCCCTAGATTTCATGAGTCGGAGTAAAAAAAGTGTTTTACATAGCTTCATTTTCTAAATTTCGACAATTGTAATGTTATTCAAAGAATCATTCTCTAAATATCACCAATACCACCAAATTAAAGCCAGATTCGAAAAATCATTTTTTTTTTTACTCACCAAATTTGTCGCCGACTTGACGCCAAATACTTGACGACCAAAAGTTTGGAGATCTATTGCCAATTGGCAGTCAAATTATAACATCACTTAAGTCTGCATAAAAGTTAAGACCAATTTGCCGCCAGCTTGGGAACCCTTGGTGTACGGAACCTACATACACACAATATACATAAACATATATGTATACACAATACATATATGGTTTGGGGTCAAAATGTCGCCACCGAAATGTCGCGGGACAAAATGTCGCGGCCAAAATGTCGCCGGTCCAAAATGTCGCCGGGCCGAAATGTCGCTTGTCCAAAATGTCGCCAGGCCAAAATGTCGCCGGTCCAAAATGTCGCTTGTCCAAAATGTCGCCGGCCCAAAATGTCGCCGGGCCAAAATGTCGCCGGGCCAAAATGTCGCCGTCCCGAAATGTCGCCGGTCCAAAATGTCGCCGGGCCAAAATGTCGCCGGGCCAAAATGTCGCCGGGCCAAAATGTCGCTTGTCCAAAATGTCGCCGATCCAAAATGTCGCCGGCCCAAAATGTCGCCGGGCCAAAATGTCGCCGGGCCGAAATGTCGCCGGGCCAAAATGTCGCTGGGCCAAAATGTCGCCTGTCCAAAATGTCGCCGGGCCAAAATGTCGCCAGTCCAAAATGTCGTAGAACCAAAATTCGCTCATTCAGTTGGTAAGAAAAATGCAAATGTACAAAAATGCTGTTTAACACCAAATTTGCAGAATAAATGATTACTGCCTTTAACGAATGTCTTCGTTAAAAATGGGACTGGACTAACTGAGTTTCTTGATGAATTCTAAAAAGATTATTCCGTTTTGATTCGCAACTCTCGGCTGTTTTTCAGCAAACAAATAGAATACAAGCGTTACGTTATCTTATTTCTTGTGACTCGCTATCTACCAACTGTAAAACGTTCTGACGGCGTTCAGTTCTGACGTTCGATAAATTATTTTAAACTTTTCTTCAAGAATAGTGTGCGTTTGTATGTGACCGATTTTTTGGGGCCATTCTACGTTAAAACCTGTAGTAAGAATTCGAACGATACCCGCCCGCAAGTACCCATATATGATTTAGGGCTGCGTGGTTTTTTTGCGTCAATTCGTTCAAGATAGTGGAGTAACTGAACGTTTTCATCGATAGGCGTGACTGTCATTGCTCAAAAAATGATGAACGGAATCAAATAAAATGTTAGGAAGCAGCAGGGGGACAGATTTTGGGGCCAATAACACCAGAGGGTGGAGCAATCGAATGTTTTTTTTTCCTTTCTTTTTTATTATCTGTGACTGATATATCTCAAAAAGTAATACAGTAGACCCTCGTTTTCAGCAGGTTTATTTTACGCGGTTTCGATTATACGCGGTTGAAAATTTGACACCTTTATTTTATTCACGCAGATGAGTTTCGGTTTTACGCTGATGCAGCAATGCAAACAGGTAACATTTTCCTCTCTTTCAAAACCCAAGCTCCTATAGATTGCAGATTACTCGTAACTAACTGCATTTTGGTTGCTAATAATCAGGGGCGGCAAATGGGGGGGGGGTCAAGAGGGGGCAGTTGCACCCCCAAATTTTTCACTGAGAATAAGAAAAATGGGTAAATTCAATTTAGATAAACTAAAAAATCATTTGCCTGCATTTTCAGAACAGAAAAAACTGATGGAGAACAATGGTTTGACTTAACTAAAGAAGTAATCTCTTGGATTATCATATGGATTAAATATTTCAAAATTGTGTAATCTATGTTATGATGGTGCATCTTGTATGAGATGCCCGTACACTGTTGAGACTACGCAATTTTTACACGTAAGCTCCATGCATTTTACATAAATTTAATGTTCATATTATAACTTAATGTTTAGCTAGTAAGTGTTCATTAATTCCCTGTACTAGAAACACATTTTAGCAACTCGATATATTATATGCTTTCATAGAAACTTTTTGTAAAAATATGCTATTTTTGAAAAATTTTCCACATCAAGAGATACTTTCATATCAACAAATATATCTTGAGGCTCTTTACTTGACAATCTCTGAGTAATACAAACGGTATTCAAGAGTTAAACCTATAAAGGCTCCTGGAAGAATTACTGGAAAGCGACTTTCTCTAATGATAGAAAATCTAATGTTATTTTAATATGTATGACTGTTTGAATTTTTGTTTATTTTATTTCCCGTGGAGCGTTTTTTGAATAATGCTACACTCTATCATAAAAATTTCAATCTCAATTATTGATTGACAATTGAAACTCTTAGTAATTTTCGCACTAACGCATACATGAACCAAGTGTGGAACTTTGTGAAAGAACTTTCTATAACAGTTTTTGCTGTATGCCAATGTAGAAGAGGTGACAAAACCCACGTGAAGTTGTAATCAAAATATTAAATTAATACTTTGAATAAAATAATCAATTCAGTTTCTCCAGAAATTGAGGCAGGATTTGATGAGATACATTTCTTTCTGGTATTAAGTTCAGTATTATGTAGGTTGGTTATAGAAATCAAAAAAGAAAATATTACACTAATACACTAGCGCAGCCAGAAATTCTTTCTGGAGGGGGGTTTTTGATCAAAAATACCTTTTGGGGGGAATTTTTTGGTGAAAATTACCTTTTGAAGGGGATTTTTTTGATCAAAACACTTTCATATGCATAAACTACTGCATTAGAATTTGCGTTTATATTAAAACCAATCGCGCTGGGAAGTGTTTTCATCTCCCCCCCCCTCGCTGCGCCACTGCACTTATAGGAAACATTTATAGAATCAGGGAAGAGAAATTGTTTTGTGAAGTACGACTGTACTTATAATGACGCAAAATAAATACTAGCCCAATATAAAAAGCTTTATTGGCTATTTTAAAGAGAGAAAAATGAAGGAAGTGTGTTTTTTAACATAAGTTTCTTGCTTTTATTGTTTTTTGTCTGTTTCAATCTGATTAGCTATTTTAAAGATCACTTTTGTGTCTCAGGAGGTTAGAAAATTACTTTCGAAGCGCAATGTGGCGAGCAAGACCTTCATCTTTAGCTATACTGGAAATAAAGCAAAACAAATGGATATTGATTAAATATAGTTACAAAATTTTCCGTTCTTCCCGACCCCAAAAATAGCAGACTAAAACTTTACCAAAAAATAAAAACTAGTACTGTTGTATTTTGTGAGGTAACTTGTTAAAAAATAAATTTAAAGCTTTGGTCGCAAAAATTTTAATTGTTCTTAGCAAACCGAAATATTCTTAGCATTAAAACCATTTTATTATTCCTTCCTGTTAACCAATATTTATTTTATACCGTACTGAGGAAATTCTTTTTCAAGAAACTCGACCCCCCAAACGAAATGCTGAAATGCCGCTCCTGCTAATAATCGAACTTGGGTCCTTGGAGACATTTTATGCGATTGGTTCCAGAGCTTTTTCCATTAGAAGTAAAGTGATTAAACTCACACAGTTCAGAACTCACTGGAAGAAGAGTTTTTAGGAGTGACAAAGGAGGTCAAAACCAACGAGGATACCGACTCCGGTGACACACAACCAAAAACGCTCACATTGAAAATTTTGAACCATTCGTAGACAGTAGAAATAATCTTTTTTTCTGATTTGTTAGTAAAGGAAGATTTTATCAAGGAAATGACGCAAGTGGTCATGGATGCGTTAATGCTCAGCAAAGAATTAGAGGAAAAATTCTTAATGACTACCAAAAGACTATCATAGCCAGCTCTTCTTCATAAACAGAACACGAAATTAGTTTGTTTTCTTTATGCATATTATGCATAAAAATCGATATAAGTACACATTAAACTTTTCATACAATTAGTCATCACTAGAATGAAGTATTTTTTTATCTACGGAACCTAATCCCTATTTTGAACCCATTCCCTATTTTTGATATTAGGTCTCAATTTACGCGGTTTCGATTTACGCAGCCATTCCGTGGAACATAACACCCGCGTAAAACGAATGTCTACTGTACAAGGGTTAAGACAAAATTTGGTCTACAGGTATATCTTAAAGGGCGAGTTGCTCATTTATTTTTGGCTTCAGTCATCCCAAAAGGATGGATCACCGAATATTTTTTATCGTTTTACGTGACTGCTATATCTCAAGAAGTAATGCGAGGATTCATACAAAAATGTAGTATGCAAGTGAAATTAAACGAAAACAAGCCTTATTTTCGTTCTAAGTTGAGTTTCGTAATCGTTTACGTGAGTCAGTGTAATTAAATAAACAATGAAAAATATACTGAATTTAAATATGAGAGGTTGAGCAAGATACCAATAAAATCTAAATTAGCCGTGTATTCCTCTCATTTTTGTAGCACTTTAACTAGCGTGGGTGTTAAATAAAAACTGAGTTTGCATTCTTATACAATTTGCAAAGCAAAAATTCAATAATTAAAACAGCAATTTTTTCTGAGAGGGAAAAACTTATTTGTTTAGTATTATTATTATCAGTATTCTTTTCTTTCTGAATTACCAAGCTATATTGAGTTAGAACTATTACTTTTTGAAACTCATTTTAAAAATAAGTCTAGGTCAAAATTGATCTGAATAATCTCGTTGATATCAGTTATTTTACCCTACATTATGAATTTTTTTCTTTTCTACATAAAATTGGAAAATGTGATTCAACTGACAAGCGCTACTTCGCAAGCATGAAAGTATCCTCTTGAAAACCTCTAATAAAATAGCTGTTCTGAAATTGTCCCCCTTGATGTTCTATCGAATATATAAATTTCATGAATGTTGAGAATTGAAAATATTTGTCATCGCATAGAGTCGTTTTTCAAAAATCTGAGTGAAAGACACCTGTTTTAGCAGTTACGGGTTTCATTGATTTCAAAAGATTTGACGGTGAACATTTCGACGTAATTTCAGAATTTTACTCATAAGACAGAGTTTCCACGGCAATAATCTGTCATCTTTGTTAAACATTTGTTTTGCTGTCCCAAAATCCCGGTCGCAAAGGACACACAAATGTCCTCTCAGAGGAAGGTCTCGAGCAGTCTTGTTAAACTTCTTTAGTTTCATTTCCAGAAAAAGGCTCAGAACAGTTTTGATCTTACTTTAACCAACGTATATCTCACTGAAAACGTACAGTTCTTTTTTTTTTCTTTTTTTTTAACAGTTCTTAGGGTGATGTTAAAAAATCTATGAGAAAATTAAATTTCGTTAAGATACCTTTCTACTTTATTTCCACCCTGGCCCGTGATTTCGAATTTTTCCAGTGAAAGGGGAGAGGGAGGATAACGGGCATATACCCAATGCAAATTTCATAGGATTGCTATAAAAAGCACTTCCACTTGTATATATATAAAAAAAATCCAAAGTCGGGGGCCATTCCGCCTGATCCCCTAAATTACTGACTTGTCGCTAAGGTAATAATATGCTAGAGGGAAGGAGTTATTTGTTTTTACTTCATTACGCCAAAAAAATACAAACCGCCTATTCTCTTGCCATATTCACAACGCGCCTCACTATTCTTTCATTCGCCTTTAGAACAGTTTAGTTTTACTTCCATACCAATTTTTTGTCTGAATCCTTGCGTTACATCTTGATTCTTTGCGTTACATCTTGAGTATTATTATTAATCAGATTAAACGAGAAAGAGAAATCCGTTACAGCAGCCTTTCGCATGTTTACGTTCGTAATAGTATACAGAAAAACGTATGTTTTTCTGAAAACTATTAATATTCTGGAATTAATCTGATGTTTACGAATTAAGACAGGAGAAAACGTTTGGAATTTTTGAAGGAACTTACTATGAAAGGCAATTAATATTCGTTCGCAACTTTTATGCTGAAAAGCATCGACGTACATTTAAATTTTTTGTACCAATTGAACTAGCGAATTTTGGGCCCGCGACATTGTGGACTGGCGACATTTTGGACCGGCGACATTTTGGACCGGCGACATTTTGAACTGGCGACATTTTGGGCCGGCGACATTTTGGACCGGCGATATTTTGGACTGGCGACATTTTGGGCCGGCGACATTGTGGACTGGCGACATTTTGGACCGGCGACATTTTGGACCGGCGACATTTTGGACTGGCGACATTTTGGACTGGCGACATTTTGGGCCGGCGACATTTTGGACCGGCGATATTTTGGACTGGCGACATTTTGGGCCGGCGACATTGTGGACTGGCGACATTTTGGACCGGCGACATTTTGGACCGGCGACATTTTGGGACGGCGACATTTTGGGACGGCGACATTTTGGACCGGCGACATTTTGGCCGCGACATTTTGGACCGCGACATTTTGGCCGCGACATTTTGGGCGTATACCTACATATATGCATTTACATTCTTTGTTTTATTTATATGGATTTAACAATGTCTTCCTTTCCTGTCTTTCACTCTGCCTTACTATACATGTTGCTATACAGAAACATTTCCCCTTTAAAAATGTAAGAGGGACGAAGTAATGATACGATGAAATAGTAACGGTAGTAACCGTTCAAAAGAAAAAATATATAACTACATTAACGCATCTTGCATGTAGTTTATACAATTTTCTCAATAAAGTAAGACAAAATATAGCTCAAAATTGACAAAATTGATTGTGTTTGAAAATATAACCTATACAATTAATATTTAACAAAATTCTCAATTTTCCGCAAAAGAAAAGCATTTTAAATTCTTAAGTTTCTCAAACATGATTAATGAAAAATATCTCTATCAATATTTTCTTAGATTGATAAATTTCTACAGCTAAGAAATCTTCTAAACTTGATTTTGGAGAAAAATATTACGTACCCCTTTTTCTCTTTATTAATGTTCATTAAGACAACGATCCGAAAAGAAGTTTAAGTTTAGATTCTTTGTAAAATATATGCATTTGTAAAATTATATTTTCGAAGCTATCTGAGCTTTATTGTTTATTTTTAATAACTATTCATTCAATTTTCTGTAAAATCTTTTTTCTGATTTTAAAAAAGAAGAAAATGTTTTTTAAATGCCTGGATTTAAAATCATCATTTTTTTCAACTGTGAAAGGATTTCTCGAAATATATGTTGTTGTTTTTTCTACAACAATCCCTAATGAGATAAATATAATTAGCTATTCCAGAAATAGTTCAGTAAACTTTAAAATCACATCTTAAATCCTAATTCAGAAAAAAAGGCTTTTAGCTGTCCTTTTCTCCATAAGAGAACATTTCATTACAAAAGCGAGATTATTTTGATTTTCTTAAACAATTTTATTTAATTAAGAAAATATTTTTCTGCATATTGAATTTATATAGCTAAATAAAATCTAAAAAGCTCTTTGCAACATGACCTAAGATATTTCAGTTCTAACATTATTTTTGTTATCTAAAAAATATTCTCGAAGTTGGTTTCTTTTATTAAGTATCATCTCGCATAAATAACTAAGTATTTAATAAAAATTCTCTAATATTTATAAAAAAAACAAGGGGAAAGCAAAGCAAATTTAAATGAATTGTTTTCATTACTAAAAGCATAACGTATGCTTCGAAAAATATTTAGCTTTCGGTACTTTTATAATTGTTTTGAAAGGGTAATATGAATTATTTAGGAATTAATTTTGAAATATATATGTTTTTGTGGATCAAGAATTCATTTACTCTTGCAAAGTCGCCTTACTTTAAAATGAGGCTGCTAATGAAATTTTTCTTTTCTTGATTCTGATCTTTTCCGTTCTAGGAGTAATTACTAAATGCAGCATGCATGACTTCAAAGACTCTTATAAATAATTTTATTTTAAATTATTCCAATTTACCACAAGAAAAGTTTACAGTTATGCAAATTACTAGAAATGTTAGCTAATAAAAAAAAATTATTTATTATCTATAATACAAAATAAATACAGTTGGTTTTCCTAGAACCCCTATAACTGGAGAGGCCGACGCATCCGCCATTTTGGAACAAGCGTACAACAGGGAATTCTACCTTTATTGGCAATCATTTGCCAAACAGGGAACGAGAGAGCCAGAGAGCGAAGGTGAACATTGGCGAAATTTTGGAAACAGTTGGCGTCGTTTCCAGGCTGCCAGTCACCTCGCGGCTTATTAATTATCCATTTATTTTTTCTTTCTGCATCTGATGGAAATTTGAAGGGCTGAAATCCTTTCTTGGAATTGTTTGCACAATTAACAGCCTAACATCCACCCATTTGACTCAATTTAACGCATACTAAAGAAATGTAAACATCAGCAGCAACGCTATCGCTATGAAGCACTGAATCAAGTTTGCTCCAAAATGGCGGATGCGTCGTCTCCTTCACTATAGGGGCCTTAGGTTCTCCGTTTAAAAACACTCTATTTATCTATTTCCTCTATTGAAAGACGACTTTTCACCATCCAGGATCCTCCCTTGTAGTTCTTGAAAATTTCTGTTTGAGAATGCATTCTACTGAAGATCGATTTTTGTGGTCCCTTGAAAGCTGTCAAATAGAGAGCCAACTGTAACGTTTTCTGTACCATTATAAAATATCACCTTAAACAATGTTTTTGAAAGTGAAATGCATCGTAAATAGACTTAGTATAATCGTTCAATTTGATGGATTTGAAAATCTCCCATCACAATAATTTCAATTGCTTTTAGTTTTAATTAGAAAATAGGCGTTCAAAACTCTCCTTGCATTTTTAACCAACGATCGATTCTAATTTGTTTCGTAGTTAATAAGTTAAGCTTTAGTTTGGTGTGGTTTTGACGGTATTTGATGCCATTAAAAATAATCGACATCGAACTAGATCTAAATTATACTGCTTAAACTTCTTACAGTACGTAAACTATTACGAAAAATTAAGGAAAAACGTAGTACTTAATGATTTAATTTAAATTTAATGCTGTTTCTTAGCACGAAATTCCCACAAAGTTGGTTTACATGACTGGTGCGTGGGGGCGTAAAAACGATCCAATCAATAACAAAACAACATTAAAATTTCTTAATTTAGAACAAAACGTTTTCGAACTTTAAGCATACATTATTAATTTAGACAGCAAAAACTAACCAATAAAACTCACATTATAGTTTTTTTCATGGATTATAATATTTCAGACTAACCGCTTAAAATTACTATTGCGCAAAACCGGTAAATTTCCCCAAAGCTGTTTTTTTTTTTTTTTTTTTTTTTTGTCACTTTTCTTATCCTGGGTACGGTATATCCATCCTGTTATCTAAAGCCATCACATTTTTCCTAAATCTATACTATTACCAGCATATATTCATCATATTCTTCCGACATTCATCCTATTTATGTTCGTCGCATTCTTCCTATATCCATCCTCTTACCTATATTTGTAACATTCTTCCTATATCCGTTCTATTATATATATTCGTCACATTCTTCCTATCTCCTTTCTATTATCTATAGCCATCATTTCTACCTACCTTTATATTATTACTTACGGAAATCGCATTCTTCCTTGATTTACTTTATTATAGATATCAATTATATTCTTTCCATTTCTGTCCAATTATCTATGTTAATCATATTCCTCCTCTATCCAACGTATTATTTTTATATTCATTCTATTCTGGTTAGATCCAAGCCTATAATTTATATCCATACTATAATATACTTACATGGATTGGCTGACACCATTTCCCAGTTAAATATTACTAGATCTTTCATTTCCTAACTTCAAGTCGTGCTAAATCTATCTAATTAACGTAACAAGTCATAACCGATTTTTTTTTCTTTATGCTAACCCGTTTTACTAGATTCGTCCCATCATTGTCATTTTAGATGCATATTAACTTTGTTGAAAAATCTTATTACACAAAATCGTCCTATTTTGTCGTAGTAGATTAAGCCTTTCCTTTTTATTATGCCTTAGTAGATCTATCCTTTCTTAAATCGAATCCCACTAATTCCGTATCCCCGCGCTAGAAATTATACTACATCCATTTTACAAGCCTTGAGCGATATATCATATCGTATCGACACAAAGAGTTAGTTAAACACTATTACTCCGACTTACTTATACAGGGAGAATTTGACCTAATCAGCCAATCTAAAGGGAGTGATAGAAGAGCCCAAGTGGAGCATAGAACTACTCATTATCTTGTCGAATCCTTACGGATTGAACAGGATAATGAGTAGTTCTATACGGTAGAAAGAATAGCAATGCACCAATGAAAAAGTCAAATTTCTGAAACTCCTGGAAGATCAACCCACAAAAAAAAGTACACATTTATAAAGAACAGACAAAATCCTAGAAAATGACTGTATTCATCGAGATGAGTGGTGGCGATTCGAGGGAGGGGGAGGGCAGTCGACCCACTTTTTATGGGGTCCCTTTTTTTATTTTCCGATTTAGAAAACAAAACTAGAAATTGTAAAGAAAAGCAGAAATGTCAAAATTTTCAGAACATAATGGGTTCGTTTCCAAAATTTTAAAAGTATTTTTTTCTGAAAGAACATAGTTAAAAACATAGGATCTGACCATTTTTAAATAATTTGTTTAAGATTAATATTTCAAAAAAATTACTTAAATCGACTCGCTTTCAATGTTTATGCTTGTGTCCGATGACATCACAAAGGATGACATGACATTTTGTGTTGCCATCACAGAGCAAAACATTTAATTCGCATCTTTACCCACGTGTATTGGCAACGATATGGGTTGATAGCAAGCATAGACCGCAATTTTAATTCACTTCTTATCAGAACGTGGAATCGCGGTAGAAAGACGCGGCAAAGTGCATCATTTGTGATGTCATCAAGACCAAGCCTTGTATCAAAAATCAGACATTTTAAAAAATTAATTAAAAAATAACTGTTGGGAAAATGAAAGTATTTTCTGGGTCCAAGTTTTTTTTTTTTTTTTTTTTTGCTTATTCTATCAATTTCAGTGACAAAAAGTACTACTTTTGACTGAAGGAAACAACCCCATTATTCGTTTTACTTTGTATATCTGTTCACGAAACATTATTTAGCACAAGCAGTAACTTTTGGTTTATGTATTCATTGTTTAGACATTCATTGTTTAAAAACAAGCCGTACTTGTTCAATGAAATGATTACCAAGTGTCTACGACATCTCAAAACCTTTTGGGGTAAACAATGTAAGTGGAATTTATGCCTAAGTGTTTCTTCGGGGAAAGTACAAATGTCAACAAAATCTTAATAAAAACGTGAGTAAAGTTGCTAAATTTACATTAATTATCACTCATCTGCTCTCAAAACCAGCCCTAGCACCCTATATATGTACAGGTCGAGGTATAGACAAGATAAATTTTTACTTTTTTTTGGTATAGAATAATTGTAAAATAAGTGCATGCACACACACGTATATATATATATATATATCATATAATGTATTTGTAACCTGGACAATTCAACAAATTGAACATCACAACTGAGTTTAATAGGTGCCATAGGCAGCTCTATGATACTGGTAGACGATAAGTTTAATAGAAATATAAAATTAAACAAGAAAGAACAAAAATTTGAAAAAATCCCAAAATAGCCTGGGGCCTCATCAGGGGGTTACTTCCCAAGGGTAAGGAAAAAACCATGAGATGTTTCGTGAGTGCTGCTGGCGAAGTTGCTTAAAATTTTAGGTAATTACGTAGCTATATATAATTAAGCTATAAATTAGGCAAGGGTAGGGTCTATTTATTATGTTAGGGTCCAGAGTATTTTGAGATTTTTGCAAATTTTTCAAATTTTCGTTCTTTTCTGTTCGATTTTATATTTTTATTTTAAGAAAAAATTAATATATAAATACATTATTTACTTTTTTTAAAAAATAATGTACTTATACATATACATTTACTTCAAATTTTAGTAATAATTATATATATATATATATATATATATATATAAACCACTTTCTCGAAATTTCTGTCCCACTCTTCCTGAGAGAAATATAATGAATCCAGGCTCTTAAGTCCTTTTTACTGCATAACTGAAGATAAAATACCCTAAAAGTGTAAATTAGCACTTCTCAAAAAATATTCATAAGAAAGTATTAATTATATTTCATCAGAGATGTCATCTTATAGGGCATAAAACCGTTGCTTAGCAACGCATCTCCCTATTTTCGGACATGAGAGCACTTAATCATGAGGAGACAACCCGTTAATTAAATGCAAAAGCACTCTTCAAATTAATGAACTAGCTAAAGCCTTCATGGGAAATAATTTTTGGAACTTGATGTCAAAAAAGGTCGCATAAAATTTCAGAAACATATTAAAATTACTTTAATGAGTGCTTTAATGCATTTTTTGCTTCATTACCAAAGGATAAAAATGTCACTTTCATTTTATGGTCATAGTTATTTATTTTATTTATTTCGTATGATGCCGGCTCGTACCTTTACTTTGACTCTATAACAACTTAATTAAGTTTGTTTGCGAAATATATCATAGCTCCTCTCGAAAATTAATGCGAGAACAGTTTGATGTTTCTGAATTATTCTGAATTTAAAGCTCACATAAAAATTGAAATGAGCAGCTTTAGATTACTTTTCATTAAAATTATATGTGCGTGAATTAGTGCATATGTTACCGTTAAAGTATATAATGCAATTATTTTATAGAATACCTAGTTATTCCATGAAATAACTGATCGTGTCCGTTAAAGTGTGTAATATGTTATTAATTTGACACTTTAACTAGTTATTCTACAAAATAACTAGGTATTCTATAAATGAACTAATGAGAGACAGTTAAAGTGTAAAATTAGCAATTTATCTAAAATGAAGTAACTAAGTGTTCTATAAATAAACTAATGATAGGCAATTAAAATGAAAAAGAAGCAATTGATCCAATTTATGCAGCGTATAAATGGTACTGATGGAAACGTACCATATAATCATTTGTTACAACAAGGATTACTAAAATGACACTTGGAATTACAAAGAACATTATTTCTAAAACAAAAACATTTTTTGCTGACACACTGGGTTTTACACGAACAATTTTTTTAAATCCCTGACCAGTACCTAAATGTAGGGGGAGCCATGGCACGCCAAAGAAGTACGGGAAGATATCCCGTATCTCATGGCGAGCAAGGTTCACACATTAAGGGGTAAACTCCCAGCTGGGCTGACGCACAGCACGGGGACCTTCCCCGGCGCAATAAGCACCAAGACCGTCCGTGGCCCAGACAACTATCGACCGTCGCATCCAACCGTGGGGCCCGGACGTTGGGGACCTAAGGCTTACAGCTAAGTGGTGGGGTGTGTGCGGAGACAAGTACCTAAATGTACGGGGTAAATGTATTTGTCGTGCAAGATATATAATATAGATTATTTTACACTTCAACGGGCTGCGGATCGTTATTCTGTGAAATAACTAGTTAAACCATGAAATACAAGAGAGTTTTACACTTTAACGGACAAGATCAGTTACTCCATGAAATAAACTAGGTATTCTATAAAATATCGGATTTCAAACTTCAACGGTAACACATATACTTTATTTCTATTTTAAGACGATCTAAAAACAAAAAAAAATGTTTTTGTTCACCTCATTTGACTTTTAGACATTATTGAATGTCATTGATTAAACTTGAAATCTCTTGCTGAGAAAGCATAGACAGAGACACACATGCATATAGAGTTGCCAATGTGAGGATAAATAACATTCCTGGGGAAGAAAGAAGGTTCGAAAATGCTGAAAAACTAATACGCCACCACACAGGAAAAATATTTGCACAATTTCTGAAATTTGTAAATACTTCCAAAAATCTTCCTGGTTGTTTGTCTAAGGTGAAAAACTCGCTCACCTCAATTGCAATTCAAAAACAGATACAGTACAACCTGTAAAGTTGACCACCTGTCTAAGTTGACCGCTTTTTTCAGGCACGGAATTAGCCCTTATCATATAATTCAACTTCTATGACCACGTGTTTAAGTTGACCACTAAAGTAGGGCACCGCAAGTGGTCAACTTACACAGGTTTCACTGTATAAGTAAACATGAATTTTTCTATAGTTTTTAGACTACTTTCTTGTTGAAAACATTTGTTGCTGCCCTAAAGCCACAACCTGTTACATTTCCAAATGTCTTTGAAAATTTTCATCCTAAGTTTGCTCCTTTCACTGATAAACTCACCAAATAGTTTTGTCCCAGAGAGAAGTTCAACGGTTGTGTTATGGAAACACAAGTCACTGCAATACAAAAGTAAAATCGACTTGGTTTGTCTTTTATCAGTATGAGGTTTTCGGTTTATATCATAAACCATTTTTCATCCAAAAAAAAACTGATCGTTGCCAATATGGTGATAGAAACAAAGACCTCTTTTCAGCTACTCATGAGGGTTTGAAATACATAGATTTTGGTTGTTTTTGAAATACATAGGTTTTTGTACTTAAACCCATCATGTGGGCTTATGTACTTAAATTTGGGTAAAAGTGTAGAGCGCGAAATTTGTCGCATTTAAAAAGTTTATAGCTTTTCCCCTTTTTTGCGTCTCATTGACTACTGAGTAAGCTCTTAACTTTAAACAACATGAACAAGACAATATTAATGAGTGCAAAGCATACAGCTCATTGAAATGTGCTAAATTTATTTTAAGTGCTAGTTTTTTTGGCAATATCCGCTTCAGTAGATGTCATCTGCCTTCCGCTCGGTTATTGACTATTCCAAACTGATAAGTTCATAGCAAGAACGCAAATACTCCACAACTCTCATAGTCATAACCGAGATCTCGGTATGTTGCATGTAGTCTCTGAAAATAAAATTATAAAACCACTTGCATTGTTATTTAGTGCAAAAGTATTCAAATTTCGCAACTTATTTGCGACAAAATTTCGGCCTAAGTGTAACTACTAAACTTGACCTGAAGTTAACACTTGGATAAGATATTCCTTTTAAGACTAATACTAGTATTAAATTACATAACTATTTACTAATTTGCCTAAAAGAAACTTGAATCAAGAAACATAAAAACTCATCAATAATTTGACTATGGCACGCGCTGCTGTATAAAAATTATTTATTTACTTACTTATTTTGGGGGGGTTGTGGATCGTATGATTTTTTCGAAGTGCCGAAAAATGCAAATTTAAGTCCTTACATGTGATTTATATAATTTTGTTGCTTCATTGAGGAGGGGGCATAACCCCCCATCACCTCCTCGACTACTCCAGTAGTGGTAGTTTTCCTGAATTTTGAAAACAACATGAAAATGTAAAAACCAGGGTTCGTGATATTTTTATTACTTTTAAATGGAAAAAAAATCGGACTTTTTTTATTTAAATCGAATTTTCTTTTAAAATTTAAATCAGCTTTTTTTATTTTTAAAAATCTTCAAAAATTTGTAGTTATTAATTACTTTACATTTATAAACATGATGTATTTCATACACTTGAGGAATAGATTCATCTTACTTTTTAAACTAAGATAAGTTCTCGAACTATTCCATACATTTTTAAGATTTATAAATACGTTATAATACTTGGATAAGAGGTGATTTTGTTTTAAGTTTTGCTTAAAAATAAGGTGTCAATCATCATGTACGTTTTAGTATAAAAGTCGAGCAAATATTTTTCTTACTTATATTAGTGATGGTGTATAAGAAAAATTAAATTTTTATTTGGTTCTCTACTGAATTGAACTGTAATTTTAGAGTTAAAGCTATATTGCAAGAAGGAAAATCTGTTTCATACACAGAAAACGGGATCCATGTAGTTTTGCCTGCTAAAGTTAAGATTGTTTATTCCAGTGCAATTAAATTTAGAGTAACACATTCTAAAAATGCAAAATTAATTTATTAAAATAAAATTAATTGATTTTAATTAATGATTTTGCTAAAAAAAAAACACTTGATTCAGATCAAATGACTTAAATAAATGATTTTTTTTTAATCACACGAATTAAATCATGAGTTAAATCAAGCTGATTTAAATCAACAAACTCTGATAAAAACTTTCTAAAAAAGTAAAATTAATAACTTATGCTCCAGTTATTGCTCTATAGTGAACCAAAATATTCAGGCAAATGTGTATAAAGAAGAAACTGGAGGGTGATGAACAACATTGCAAACAAGACAGTCCCTGAAACTGAAGTTGATAAATCCGAGCTTTATTCTCCTGCACGGCCTGCACACTCCAGAAATGCCCCTAAATATTTTATTCTATTGTCTCCCAAAACGCCACACGGGAGGGCTTTTTCTTTCGCCCACTTTATTTCAAATCCCACCACACAAAGGAAGGGAAAAAAGGCGGAGCATTCGGGTATAAATCTCGCATATTTGTTAGCTACTCTGTCTAAAATAGTTCCATCCGTTATTTATTTTTGCTTCTTTTTGGAGCTTGGGTGTCAGGGTGAAAGAAACCTACACATAATGTAGGTTGGCATTTCTTTCAAGTAATTTAGTTGTTAAAGTGGCAGACTAACAAGCAAGAAAAGAAAGTAAAACATATTTTACTACTGCAGCGTTTGTATTCCACACTAGTGGTACCCGCACGGCATTGCTCGTGTTAGAAAATTAAAAGGTCATTTGGTTAGCCTGCATATTTACAAATAATGTATGATGATTTTTCTCCAGTTTGCTATGTTCATTTGGTCGACCACATTACGGTTCCACGTTATGATGATTTGGTAATTTACTCGTCCGTGTTATGATAATTTGATCGGTAAAATGTACTTAAAATTGAATAGAAAAGGAACAAAATCGAATTTTTGAAAAATCGTTTCGAGCTGCACACCCCTATGCTGCAAACTAATTTTGTTCAAAATTTCAAGAAAATCGGCAGAACGGTCTGGGCGCTATGAGCTTCACAGAGATCCAGACAGAGAGACTTTCAGCTTTATTATTAGTAGAGATCAGACGAAAGGACTTCGTTGGAATAAAAGAAAACAAGTATGTGATGAAAAAATACTTTGAAATAGATTATTTTTAAGGGGGGGGGGGAAGCCTCGAAAATATGAATTACTTTCAGTTTTAAAAAGTAATATTAAGTGAAAGTTTTGAGTAAAACGCATGCGAAACTCAAAACCGTAGATACTCAGTAGACTTTCGTTTTTTTTTTCATTCCTGCTGTACAATAGCACCTAACAGAGATACTCGTGCCCAGGGGTGCTCATTCCTTTAAAAGCAACAGTATGCCCCCCCCCCCCTAGAGCGTGAGTCTGCATAAAAGAACTATTAAAAACACCCTGCTCCATAGAACTTTCAATTGCGCAGTCTGCTCCCCCCCCCCCCCCCGCAGCTGGGCACCGTTGCTGGTATGATCTCTTCCTTCGAAATAGGTGAATCTTTTCTGCTATTTGAACCAATTGCTATTGTTTCCTTCAATCAGAAGTAGTACTTTTTGTCACTGAAATTGACAGAATAAGCAAAAATAAAATCACTTGGACCCAGAAAATACTTTTATTTTCCCAACAGTTATTTTTTAGTTAATTTTTTAAAACGTCCGATTTTTCAAACAAGGCGTGGTCCTCACGACGTCACAAATGTCGCTCTTTGGAGCATTTTTCTACTGTGTTGCCACGTTATGATAATCAAGAAGCAAATTAAAATTGCGCTCTAACGCTTGCTATTAACCCTATCGTTGCCAATACACGTGAGTAAAGATGCGAATTAAATATTTTGCTCTGTTAATGGCAACACTGAATGTCATTTCATCATTTGTGATGTCATCGGCAGAAGCATAAACAATGAAAAACTCACCGATTTAAGTAATTTTTTAAACTTAATCAAATTATTTAAAAAATGGTCAGATCCTATGTTTTTAAACATGCTCTTTCAGAAAAAAATACTTTTAAAATTTTGGAAACGACTCCATTATCACCGCATTTTTATTTCTTTCACTAAAAGCCCCTTCTCTGCTAGTTGCTTCTACCACAATTTTATATATGTCGCTGCCAAAGATATGAATAAGTTCTCCTGTTTTGTTTAGACCATTTTGAAACTCTTTGGGTACCTCAAGTTGTTAGGTTTAAGTATCGCAATATCTGCTATAGAAAAAAATGCATTTGCGCAAAAGGTGAAGATATCATCTTTTGCAGCTGCATGTCTCATATAGCGACGAGTAAAGTGTTTGATCAAAGTCTAAGACCCCAAAAAAAGATATCCTTTAGTGTTAACATTAAATTACGATAACTAGTACAAAAAAATTCCAAAGGCAAAAGAAAAATGAATAAATAAGAACCAATAGGCTGCGTTGTCAAAAACCGCCAAAGAAATTTTTTATTTATGCTTCAGATGTGCTGCATGATCGTTGTTTCGCTAGTTTAGTCTAGTAACAGAAAATTTCATGAATTCGTGTTTAAAACTAAGCTTCAATTAAATAATGACAATAAGAAACCAGTATGCTAAGTAATGATAACTATAATAATAATGTATATAATAATGACTGTATACTAATTAATGACAATAAGAAACGAGTCTGCCACTTTTAGGAAGAATATGTCATTCACATGTCCAATACTTGAAAATTTTTTCAATCAATTATTACACGTTAGGTTATGTTCAAGAATCTCGCTAGCTTTGAAATAACTTTTAATTAAACTCTTTGTTCACGAACTATTGAGAAGCGGTTTTTTTTTCCAGATAATGGTTTACAAGACCTTTTTCCAACATAGTTTGTTCGAAGCAAAAATTTGCATCAAGTTTGGAATTTATATTTGCCTGAAAGTTCTCAGTAGACGCTAGTGATAAGATTTTTTGAACTGTTCAAAATTGAACGAAAAATTGTTCAAACAAAAAAGTGATGTCTTCGCCGAGATCTTTCGAATTAAAAAAATGTTTGTTCGAATTAGACGATTCACGCAAAAGTTATTGGGGAAACAGACCGAATAACAGACACACATTTTCCCCCCACCTCATTAACCTACGTTTTTGGGGGGGGGGAGAATGTTTAAAATGCATTAAACCTTCCCTCTCTCATGCTTTTTTCTTCTCTTTTTTCTACTTTCACGAGAAACTTTATTGAAAAATCTTCCAATGAGATTGGGAAAAAAGTAGTGAATAAGGCTGTATTTCGTTTTCGTCAATTGCAGATGTGAAGAATACAATAATAATATTGAGCGTAAAATGAAATACGGGATTTCGTTATGATTTTTCAAAAAAAAAAAAAAACAATTACATAGCCATAAAAAAAATCAGTTAATATTCAAAGGCATAAGAAAGTTATTAGTAGATACATCTAATCTTTACTAATAATAAAGCTGAATGTCTCTCTGTCTGTCAGGATCTCTGTTTGTCAGGTCAGGATCTCTGTGACGCGCATAGCGCCTAGACCGTTCGGCCGATTTTTGTGAAATTTGGCACAAAGTTAGTTTGTAGCATGGGGGATGTGCACCTCGATGCGATTTTTCGAGAATTTGATGTAGTTCTTTTTCTATTCCAATTTTAAGAACAAAAATTTCATAAGATGGACGAATAAATTACGAAATTATCATAACGTGGAACCGTAACATGGGCACAAGGCAGTTAGCGAGATACGAAATTATCATAACGTGGAACCGTAACATGGGTACAAGCCAATTGGCGAGAAAATTCACCATACATTATTTGTAAATATGCAGGCGAACTAAAAGACCTTTTAATTTTTCTATTACGGGCAAAGCCGTGCGGGTACCATTAGTGAATAAAATAAATGTGAAAGACTCGACGATAACGATTAATATTCTAAGAAGTACTTATTTTAGTCTGGAATGAAATAGACTGCCATTTAACAGTTATTTCACTTAAATTTATTTCCTAAACTCATTAAAGTGGAATAATATGCGTTTTTAAATTTTGAATATCTGAAAACTAAATAACTAATATACGAATATCTAAATTGATTTAATGGCTTAAAATGAAACCAATTTTTCCGCCCCAATGAGCCTTCTGAAATTCAAACTAAACGCATTTATTTGTATAATTATCGTTTGCATTTCTGCTGAACGGCTCAATTCATTTCACTTCCTTAGCTAGTTCATGTCTTTTGAATATTCAGCATTCTTCGTTATTTAAATTGAAAATTTCTCATATTGAGCATCACTTCTAATTTTTAGTACATCGGCAAAACAATTGATGCGCTAAGCGAACACTAATGAATGCGTTCAGGTAATTCTTTTCCACTTCATTAATTTCTCTTCCACGAATTTAACGTAACCGTAACCTTCTTCCTTTCCAATTTAATAACCTAAACACATTTCGGAGACTGATGCGGCGGTTGAATAAACAGATAAGAACATCATCTTTATTGAGATTTAGAATTACGCAATTTTATGCAGTAAAACCAAAAATTAATGCAAACATTTTTTTAAAGTACTTTCATGTTACTGTTTCATAAGACCTCTTTGAAGGTAATTAGTTTTCAAAGACTCGTTAGATATTTTTTTTTAACCTTTGATGTCTTTCATAATTTTTGAAGTATTTTTTTTTTTCTTTTTTTCAATTACAGTAATGTATCCATGCTGTAGGGTCTCCATGATTTTTTTTCTGTACTGTTATGAAAATTGGTTTTGGACATTTCCAAAATCCATTTGTAGGCTGTTTTCAAACCTTTAATACGTTGTATCTCCCGCTCTCGTATCGTAGAAGAAATTTATACCCCCTCCCCTTCCTTCAATTTTCATAAAATCTAGTGTCCTAAATACTATCCCAATATTGCAGTTTGTTTATTGGTTGTAAAAACAGTTTCAGATTTTAAATAAAATAGTTTGATATGCACCAAAATTTATTTATTTATTGTGTTTTAATATGGGTATTGATAATTGTACTGCATTTAACAAATCGTATACAAAATTACTGAGAAATAGATATTTCAAATGCAACCTTGATGAAATTGTATTCTATATATATATATATATATATATATATATATATATATATATATATATATATATATATATATATATATATATATATATATATATATATATATATATATATGACGGTGTTTTTTTGTTTCTTTAATTGTACCCGATGGCAAGCACCTACAGTCCTGAAACTTGGCACAAAAATTCGAACATACCCTATCCCGTGCATCTCGAAAACGAAATTCTAAATTTCGAATTTGTTTTTTTTTTCTAATTAACTAATTAAGCTAAATTTCGGCTAATTAGGGAGTAAAAAAATCCCCCCCACTCCCAAACATTATATATCGTTTGAAAGAGTTTTCCTTTCCAAACAAGATGATGTTTGTTCCATTTTTCTCAATTGATTAGAACGGGAGATATAAGCAATTGTAATTGAGCCAATTTTCAAGGCTTCTCTTTCGAGAAATTGCTGTAATACTAGATCCACTTTCCAGACAATTTTTAACTATAACACTAGGTCCATTTTCCAGACAATTTTTCAATTACTTTCTTTTTAAACATTTTGGAGGAAGTTGCCTTTGTTTCTTATGAATATTTTACTGTTACTATTACTTTATTTTAAATTCATTGTGCGTATGTTAATTGATTTTCTTTTTAATTCGAAAGTCGCTTGGCGAATTTGGCGATGAATTATTGAGTTTTTTACATTTGAAAGCTACTGCAAATGTAATTTTGATATAATTTGTTTTTCTTTAATTCAACGGATTTTCTTTAAATTTTTAGCACAGGCATTGCTGTGCGGATACTGCTAATACTATATATACTGATGCGAAAGTTGGGTCTGTATCTGAAGGCAAGTTTATCGAAACCGAGGTGTCACTGGAAATATATTTGCGTTCTTGGGGTGAGCGCTCAAAACTGGAATACAATAGCGATGACACTTTACTGATTTTTGTTTTTCCAGCACAGATTTGATCTTCTTCTTCTTTGACTTTTTTTTTCTGGTGCATTTGAAAACCATGTTTTGGTAACAGCTGCGGGAACTACTTTGATATACCCCCCCAAATCGGAAATTTGGCGACTTTTTTTGTTTTTGTTGACACAAAACTTTGTTGCCACAAAAATTGTTGCCACAAAATTTTTAAAAAAAACTCAAAAAATGGTACAAAATGCAAGAAAATACTAAATTTGGCAACAGCAAAAACCTAACAGCTGAAAAAACCTAAATTGGCAACACCAAAATAAGAAACAGCAACCCTAAAAAGTCCGTAGGAAATGCCAGATTTGGCGCGTAATTTTTGGGGGTGTATATCAAAGTTATACCCAGCTGCGTTCTCCCCTAACAGTCATTTCTATGCCACAGAGAGGCGGGCCCCACAAAGAAAAAACCATGGAAGTATTGTTTACCCAAAAAATACACGGTTTTCAGAGTGCAATACTTACTACTGAAATCAATGAAAATAATTTTACTTGCCTACAACATTATTTTGTTCAATTCAAATATTACCTAACTAGGTGTATACTGATTTTTGTAAATTTATTGTCTGCTGTGTTTTAGATTGAATTTTACTATTTATTATCGTCTGCAATGTATAAAATTCTTCGTCTTATTTTATTTATTTATCGTTTGCGCTATTATTATTATTTTTTTTTTTTTTTGTAATGTAAAAGGAATGTAGTACGGGGAGGTAAACCAAAGCGAGTAGGCCTTTGTATGCTCAACCCCCATGGTGTGTAAGTGGCGATGAATAAGTTTGTCGTGTTTACCTGAACACCCCCGAGGTTTTATCAATCCCGGCGAAGCAGCAGTGAAGCGGCATCGCGCAACCAGGCTTAAAATTAAAAAAAAAAAATGAAGTTTTGTAACTTGTGATTAGTCGAAGACCAGCTTATTTTTTTTATTGTCAATAATATTAATTTATTCTGACACCATACACCTACAAACTTCGATAGTCATAGTTTTTTTTAATTATTAATTTAAGGTTATAATTATGGAAATAAAAAACGTACCTTTGGGCAAATCAAGACGGGCAACACGAATATGGGATTTAATCATATTTTTACTTAAAATTTCTTGATTCGTGTGCTGACTTAGATTTTTTCTTTCAATAGGATAAGTATAACTTTAAAAAGTTATTTTTTAAGATGGCAATTATTCAGTCTATTAATTAACTCAGTTATTTCTTTATATTTTACAAACAAACTCTCTGCGTTACCCGGTTTTGCTTGGTCCACCTTGAAAATAAAAATTGTGCCAAGTGACGTATATTCAATAATCAGGCTTAAATAAATAAATAAAAAAACATCATGCAAAATTTCTCTCCCAAACAATGATCACAGATATTAAAATACTTTTAAGAAATTGAAATCGAGAAAGATGGATTTAAAAAGCGTAAACATGGAAACACAAAATAAAATAAGTTTAAAGAATTAAAATTTGAAAGAAAATGGTTAACAATTTGAATGGAAATGAGATTTTTTGAACTTGATTTAAAAAGCCTTGTAATTTTTTTTTCCTTTTGAGATAGAAGCGTAGTTCTTCGAACATGGGTCGAGATGGATCTGGAGTAAAAAATATCACTTTTTCCAATGGTGTCAAAAAGAAAACTGTGAGACAATTCCTTCACTTTTTATTGATAGATTTAATGAAGAAAGTAGTGCCCAAGTTTAAGCTTAGCCAAAAAATAAATAAAAAATTCGAGCTAAAAACGCAAATAACTCCCGCCGTAATTAAGTTAGAGCATTGAAACAAATTGCGTAGCACGTGCAAAGTTCTACACTTTCCAACGATATATAATATTAACATGTGCAAGTAATTTTTCACACCCATATTTGGGAATTTATGTGAAAATTGGGCCTAAATTGGAATAAAAAAGTACTCATCGAATTTTTTTCGAGCCGTCTGCAAACCTTTCCGGTACTAAAAGAAAGATACAGTGACCCTTTCAGCGAAATCGGCCGGGTAGTTCTCGAGTTTTGCGCGTTTAAACAAACAGACGCTTTTTGGAGGCTTTTATACTATGTAAAGAAGTACTGACTTTAAATTGAATAAGTACAACTATTTTATATTTTTTTATGTAATGGCAGGTAGCTAGTTAACTATTTTAATCATTTATAACTACATATTTGATTGGAAAATGTACCAAACCACAATTGTTTAAGATTACCCGCTTTCGACTCAATGGTAGGGCCAAGCGGGTTTTTCACATGTTGTTAAGTTTGATAATGAATAGAGATTGGGTTTAAAATAATACAAAAATCACTTTTTTTATTTTGAAATTCAAGAACCCTGATTGGAAATAAAACCGAAGTTGTTGCGATTATAATCCAAAAACTACAATTTTCGAGCGTTCTTCGAAAACCTATTCGCTTTGGGCCACCCTCCCCTATACACTCGGTCGAATGTTCCAGAAGATAAAACACGTGGGTCCTTCTTTAAATGTATAGCTGCAGATCTATCTTGTTATATGTGTGTAAAGGAATTAATATTTCAATCTCTGTTTAGGGGTTTTCCCCCCCTTCCCATGAGGAATTGGGATTTGGAAAAAATAAATAAATAAATAATACAATAGCCGAAGTCGGAGTCGGACGTTTCAAAATCCAGCAGTCGGAGTCGGCAATTTTTCTTCCGATTGCGCAGCCCTGGTTGAAACTTCAATTTCATACTGCTTTCGTCATAAAGGGATGCAATTTAGTGCTCCAATATTTAGATTAATGTATTTATTTTAATTGTGAGCAATACCTTACAATAGTTGCCTTTTTGACCAGTGTCATACGCAGTAGAGTATGTGATCGAATCCCACTTACAATGCAAAGAATTTGACATGTTGCACCAAAAAAAAATGTTCTAGTTTGATGACTATAAAAATAAGAGCTTAATTTTACTATACTTCGGTGCAGCAGCACAAAGCTACATTAAAATCAAGCACGATCCTAAAAAATGTAGCAAATTACCATCATTTTTTTGGTGCAATATGCCATAAAATTCTTTATTTACCCACAATTTTATCATTAAATTAGAGGTTATGCAAACAATTACTTCTATATATCTTGCACATTTAAATGAAAATTTTAATATACATTTATGATGTTTATACCTGGTTCAAATGTGCAATTATTCAGCTGCTGATTTTTTTGAGCAATCACGATTGATTATTGCTTTCATTTGACTGTTTTTGGCGTGCTCTCTATCCTTTTATTTTCCCACCGCCACCATCCGCACCATCAGCGTCGACCGGCTCCTCACGATGCTGCTCCTATAGCGAAAGCCGTCTCCAGGTTGCGTCCATGTCCTACACACACGCGCATACATACACAACTACACACACATACACACAAACACACATACACCTACACACATACACACACGCATACATACAAACACCTAAACATACACAAATCTAAATCCCTTATTTATACTCACCCAAATTTTATCTGGACACTGCAGAACAAGAGATTATTTATTTAGATTCAATCACGCGACCTCCCCTCTGTGCTCTTGCGACCTGAATGAACTTCAGACTATTGCTCATGTTTTATTCTTTTGTCCTCAGTATGACTTTCTTCGATATGAACTTTATAAACAAATTATAACAAGTGGACTAACGTGGCCTCCAAAACTGAAAAATTTGCTTGCACCTGAGTACTTTGTGCAGTTCCTTGAATTTATTCATAGTATTCCTTTTCTTTGTCTTTGAATTTGCAATCTGTTTTTCATCTTTGTCTGTCGCTGTAAGGACACCTGATTTACGTTTTGTTCTCTATGCATCTTTAGCTGAATGTAATTGATTGTGGATGCATGTGGTATGACTTGCGTCATGGAGCATGCTGTAAATAAATTATTTTATATAAAAAAATACACACACACAAAAACATACTCACAACTACCCACACATTCATACACACAACTACCCACACACTTATGCCAGCACACAGACACACACACATGCCTACACACACATTCACATACCCCCTACACACAACTACACATACCCCCCACACACAAACACACACGCCTACATACACACACTCGTGATTGCGAAAAACATAATTTGAATTCAAGATGTCAAAATTCAAATTATTATTTTTTTTATTTGTCAGGAGTTTTCCGAAATAATACAGGAAAATATAATCTATGGTATTTCTTTTTGTTTTAAAGCATACAGGAAAATATAATGTATTTCTTTTTGTTTTAAACGTTACTTAAAAACTTGCTTATTAATCTTTTCTAACTGTATTATTCTAAAATTTTGACATAAAAACGTCCCACTGGGTTAATTACTTTGATAGAACAGGGTTGTGTTAATTAACTTAGCACTGAGGTTAGAAAAATATTTCTATCGGTTTTAAATAGTGAATATGTTTTTGAAAGTTGTTTGTGGTAAACTTGAACGCTTCTTTTAAAAAGGAATGTTGTTTGATGTTGTTTTAAAATAGTTTTCTTTATAGCTTCGAAGATAACACCGCATCCAAAGTAGTTTTTTTTTTCTCTGTTACTCTGGTGTTCAATTTCAGGAATTTTAATTAGGCTCATTTGTTTTGCACTCATTAAAAAAAGAAAAAATAGTGACGGAACTGCAACTTGCTCATTTTAAGTGTACATATTTTCTTACTCTTTTTATATTTTTTAGTTATTTTTAACACACGTTTTAATTTTTAAAATCATAGAACTGAAAACAAAGTAATTAGAAGAAGTTTTTTTTCAATGTCAACTGACTTATTTGAAATATGCTGCATAATCTGGTTAATGAGCAAAGTAAAATATTTCAAAAACTTGTTGTATGTCACTTTGTAAGAAGTTATACAGAAAGAGTAATACATGGTCTAGTTCTCTGTGGTGTTAAAGCATCACTAATTATTTATAATTAATATTATTAAATTTTGAAAAGGTCTTAAACACATAACAATAATTGTGACTGCAGTAGAAGAAAAGTGAAAAATACCTTTAGAGAACGTATACCTTAAAAGAGAAATGCTGTAATGTATACACAATGTTAATAAAGTCTTCCACTGTTAAATTTGTTTTCAAAAAAATGCTTTAGATTTAAGAATAATTATTTTTATATTTTGACCCTTATATCAAAACGTTGTTTCACAACTTTAATACACCTTTTACTTGCGCACCTTTTGTAGTTTTGAGAATGTTTAGATGATTTTCAATTTCTCGTCGGGCACAAGCACATTCTAAATTGAACTTTTGGGTGGAAGGGCTTGGTCAGAATAACCTTTATAGGAATACTAGTGGTACCCTCACGGCTTTGCCCGTAATAGAAAAATTAAAAGGTCTTTTGGTTCGCCTGTATATTTACAAATAATGTATGGTGAATTTTCTCGTTAGTTGGCTTGTACCCATGTTACGGTTCCACGTTATGATAATTTCGTATTTCGCCAATTGGCTTCTACCCATGTTACGGTTCCACGTAATGATAATTTCGTAATTTACTCGTTCATCTTATGATAATTTTGTTCTTAAAATTGGAATAGAAAAAGAACCACATCGTATTTTCGAAAAATCGCTTCGAGGTGCACACTCCCATGCTACAAACCAATTTTGTGCCAAATTTCAAGAAAATCGGCCGAACGGTCTAGGCACTATGCGCGTCACAGATCCAAACATCGACTTCCTCCAGACATCCAGACAGAGAGACTTTCAGCTTTATTATTAGTAAAGATAAACTGTCATAGTAGATTGGCAATTCGTGTCAAACCAAAGGTTCTTTAGCGTTGACCTACAAAACCCCCTTCCTGTAGTCCCTGTGTGTGCTTTCCTTCACAGATGCCATTTCAGTTTTCGACGTTAGTGCCACTAGACTCGACGTTAAATCCCGGTTATCACAAATTTGCCATTTCAACTGCGCTTGCGCGCGGACTTACTTGATTTCAAAAATCTTGCTCAAACTAATTAAAAACATTTTAAATTTGTTAATAAATATGAGAGACAACAGATAAAAATTAGAAATTACAAAGCTTTCTTTGATTTAGTTTTTAGGCTTTGGTAAATATTGAGTTTTGAGTCTTAATTATTAATGGATTCGGAGTCTGATTTTTCTATCAAACAAAGGCCCTTTTCAGGGTCAAATTTTTAACCTCAGAAGAGCGTACTCGAATTGCAGCATCACTTCTAATGCAAAGCCGAAATCTCAACCTAAATACAAATGTATAATACTAAGCTGTTTATGCCTAACGTAAAATATCCGCAAAAGACGGGATATCTGTAATCATATTCCAATCATAATTTCTGAATGTCGCAGTTTCATTAACGATCTGGTGAAGCAGAATATAAAAGTGGTGTTGCAGTGAATCCCTGCACACTGTGGGATTAGAGGAAACGAGCTAGCTGATGCTCTGGCCAAGAGGGGGTCTGCTATTGTTCAACTACCAAATAAGCCAGTCTCATACAATGCAATAAAGTTATATATGAGGAAAAAATCAAGAGTTTTTTTTTGGCAAGACCTAAAAGCTAGAAGCAACCACAAAGTTTGGTTTATAAACCGTGATTTTGTCCCTTCAGCACCAAGAGCAGAGTCAGTAGCTTCGTTTCGACTTTTAACTGGCCATGACTGTTTACCAAAACACCTTCACCGCTTGAAGATTTTCAAGAGTCCCAACTGTCCCCTTTGCAATTCAAACGAAGAAATGGACATTCGTCACCTTCACACTTGCACCCAGCTTTCCAGACGCAGCCTGTGTGACCGTTATTGGGAAGCAAGAGAGCGCATCGGCAGCTATATATTTCACTCTGTTGTTCCTGTATTGTTCCTTGTTCTGTGTATTGTGTTTGTTTTTGCTATTTTGTTCTTTGTAACCTTTTCTTGCTGCCAGCCATTAGAAATTTAAAAAAAAAATACTCCAATCATTTTTGAAGTACATAACGTGATTTACGTTTATGTTAAATATTTCCAAACCAATAAATATTGAAGTGTCATTTTTCTCTTATCATTATAAAGATTATCACTTATTCATATCCGTAGTTTCATATAATGTATCCCGAAATCGCTGTGAAATTTAGCCTAAATATAAACAAGCAACACAAAATCTTAAAACAGAAAGCCCAAAAAGCTAAGTCCGTGCGCAGGCGCAGTTGAAATGGCAAATTTGTGATAACCGGGATTTAATGTCTAGTTGCCACTAGTGCCTTTAACTAACATTGTACCAATCGGAAAAAGAAACATGATGACATAAGGATCAAAATAGTAATAATAATAATAATAATAAAGAATAATGTCCTAAATAGTTTTCAAAGTAAAGTTTCTCTATCAGTACGAGACTTTCTAACTAACTAAGAAATAATTTGCATATATCCAAAATAGTTTTCAAAACAATTTTCCTTTATCAGTACAAGATTTTATAAGCAAATAATATAGAATTTGCATACATCCAAAATTATTTTCAAAATGAAGTTTATTCATCAGTACAAGATTTTATAAACACACTGTATTACACAATTCTCCTTGCGGCTGTGATAGAGACAGATTATTTTTATTTATAAGGTTCATTTGGGTAATTTATGTAGTCGGGGTAATTTGGGTATAAGTTATATGTTTTTGAATAAAACGAAAACTATTCACTTGACACACCTACAAAAATTCAGTTATAAAAATCATCTTTACCGATGAATATATGGAGAAAAAATGTTGCCAGCACTCTGTTTGAAATTAATAAAAAAATATATAAATAAATTTTGGAGATGTGAAAGCAATGCAAACCAAAATTTCGCAAATGGCGCTACTAATTAATCTGCCACTCTATGTTTCTAAGGTTTAGGTATGTAGACATTATATATGTTTACTTTAATTTGGCAATGAATTGAAGTATGTAGCGTAAGTAGTTTTCAAAACAATGGGGTAATTTCGGTATACATTACATTTTACCAATCAGAAGGACAAGTAATATTTTTATTGAACTACAATAATAGGCATGTATGTGCATCCTCAATACCCAAGGTAATATATGCTAAAAATGAATTGGAAGGCTGTTTAAGTTTACTTTAATGTTCTGCAACAAAAATCTACTTTCCGTCGATTAACGGCTTGTCATATTCCGCTATTTTAAGTCTAAAATCGATCTTAATGCTTAAAAAATTTGGTATTCGTACTATCCCATTATTTCTATCGTACCTACATTCCACCTAATTTTAAAAACACCTTGTAAGATTGTTATTAAAACCATGCTTTGCTCTTTAACCATATTACTATACCCAAATTCCCCCATCCATGGGATAATTTGGGTATGGTGAAACTTATGTTCATCATTTATATGCAAGTGGGTCTATTAACATGTAATTTGTAGAAAACTGTTCTGGAAAGTCATAATGCTTAGCTGAAACAAGAGAAAGAAAAAAATTAATTTGAATTTCGTCATCTTGAATTCAAATTATGTTTTTCGCAATCACGAGTGTGTGTGTATGTAGGAATGTTTGTGTGTGGGGGTATGTGTGTTTGTGTGTAGGGAGGCATGTGTGTGTAGGCATGTGTGTTTGTGTCTGTGTGTAGGCATGTGTGTTTGTGTGCAGGCATGAATGTGGGTAGTTGTGTGTAGGTGTGTGTAAGCATATGTTTTTGTCTGTTTGCAGGCCTGAATGTGTGGGTAGTTGTGTGTATGTGAGTGTGTAGGTGTGTGTGTATTTTTGTGTGTATGTGTTTGCCAATGTGTGTAGGTGTATGTATGTGTATATGTGTTCGTGCGTGTATGTATGCGTGTAACTGTAGGATATTGACGCAACCTGGAGATGACTTTCGCTAAAGGAGCAGCATCGTAAGGCGGCCGGTCGACGGTGGTGCTGCAGAGGGTGCTGATGGGAAAATAAAATAACACATCAAAATAGTCAAATGAAAGCAATAAGCAATCTTGATTGCTCGAAAATGTGTACATAATAAATTTATTACAGGACTGGAAAATTCAAAGTAGGTCATTTTTATATTCGAACTAGCATTCCCGTACCCGGCATTGCTCGGGTAATGGAATTAGAAGAGGTTAACAGTGCTTGGTGCACCTAGTTTCGAAAATCCCCTATAATAATTACTTATTACCTATAACTTTTTCTAATTTTGGGAGGATCCCGGGGCCCCTGGACTCCTTATATATATGCCCTTGTCCTTAACCGATCTAACTGTTACTAACGATCCTTTTAAAGTATTGATTATCATTGCAAACACTGGCCATCCACATTTTATTGTTATACCTATGTTTAAGCAAGAACTTCTTTGTATACAACATTTTTAGTTTTTTTTCTGGTGCTAAAATTATTAAGCTGCTTGATGAACTGACTTTGGAGCAAGCTACATAACATTGGTGTTGTGAAAAAAAGTCTTCTCTTAAATCGATCCCTGCTACTTTTAACGTCTGTCCTTGTGACTTAGTAATGGTTATTGCAAAACAAACTTTAACAGGAAACTGCACTCTTCTAAATTCAAAAGGATAGTCCGCCTGTGATGATGTTCTTAAAAACTTTGTTTCTAGTTTTGAAAAAACGAAAGCAAAAGACAGAAACATTATGATTTGACTTGTGAAAAGCCTCGAAGAATCACGTGAGAAACAAAAACAATATCAAATTTATAGTTCGCTACGACCAAAAGTTGAGATGAAGTACTGAATAATGATTTGAATGGAGGAAAGCCTTCGAAAATAAGGGATTTGAATTTCAATGACAGGTTTTAATTTCGCAGAAATTAAGGGGTTTTAATTAATTTCTCCCGAACTAATTGAGATTTCGAAAAATCCTTTCTTAGTGGTTACTTTCGTAATCATGCGGACATGTCTGCCAAATTTCAAGTCTGACGCTTCAGCGGTTTCGGCTGTGCGTTGATATATATATATATATATATATATATATATATATTGTTATCTCAGGACATTGATTTTTATATATTAAGATTACCCCGACAGACCCTAGTCTACTAAACACATTGGTTCCATTAAATCGAAATGTATTTAAATATGAAAAACTCAAGTTAAAGCTGTCTGAATATTCAAGTATTATCACATAATTATCTCCGTCGATTTGTAACATTTTTAACTTCCAATTTCTCTTTCTGAAGCAAGTTTTATTGTCCACCTGTTTTCTGTCTTTTCTATAACCTTTCGGAAAAGGTTTTTCCCTGTATCCTCTCATTTTTATAGGTGAGTCTTCAACTCTCCGCTCCGAATAGAATTTAACGTTTTAACTGTACTCCTGTGTATAGGCATAGAGGAGGGTGGCCCGAAGCGGGTAGGTCGCCCAAAGCAGGTAGGCTTTCGTATGCCTCCAACCCCCCCCCCCCCCCCCATAGTGTATTAGCGGCGATGAATACTTATGTCGTGTTTGCCCATACACCGCGGAGTTATCAGTCCCAGCGAAGCAGCAGTGAAGAGGCATGGCGCAACCAGGTTTAAAAATTAAAAAAAAAGATACATTTAAAAAATGAAGTTTTGTAACTTGTGATTAGTCGAAGACCAGCTTATTTTTTTACTGTCAATAATATTAACTCATTCTGACACTATCTACCTATAAACTTAGATGGTCATTCCGTTTTTTTAACTATTAGTTTAAGATTATATTTATTGAAAGAAAAAACGTGCCTTTGGGCAAAGGGGGTCGGGCAAAGCGGATATAGGATTTAATCATATATTTATTTAAAATTTCTTGACTTGTGTGCTGACGTAGATTTTCGCTTTCAATGGAATAAGTATAACTTTAAAAAGTTATTTTTAGGAGGGCAATTAATTAGTCTATTAATTAACTCAGTTATTTCTTTACATTTTATAAACGAATTTACTGACTTTAAATTGGATAAGTACAACTGCTTTATATTTTTTTTATATAATGGCAGGTAGCTAGTCAACTATTTTAGCCATTTATAACTTCATATCAATTTTTCATATTTAATTGAAGAATGTACCAAACCACAATTAGTTAAGCTTACCCGCTTTGAGGTCAATGGTAAGGCAAAGCGGGTTTTTCACATGTTTGTTAAGTTTGATAATAAATAAATATTAGGTTTGAAATAATACAAAAGTCACTTTTATTTTGAAGTTCAAGAACCCTGCTAGGAAATAAAACCGAAATTTTTGCTATTAAAATCCAAAAACTACAATTTTCGAGCGTTCTTGGAAAACATACCCGCTTTGGGTCACCCTCCCCTATACACTCGGTCGAATGTTTCAGAAGTTAAAACACATGGGTCCTCCTTTAAATGTATAACTAGCTGCGTGCCCGGCGCTGCACGGGCTACTTAAAAAATGAAAGAGATGTCCAATTGATGGTTTTGTATTACTCTGACATCAGTTTCTAAAGCGCTAAGGAGTAAATAAATACGCGTAATGCAAGGTTTGCAAAACACCAGTAGAGCATATTTTTAGCAAAAAATCTCTTTAACGTTAATCATAGCTATCAATGATACAAGTTATGAGTATTTTCAATTAGCACAAAAGATGAAAATATATGCATTATCAACTATTATCTGTGCTCACGTTAAAATGAATTACATCTGATAGACTATATCTGAACTATTTATGTATAATTACCATCAGCTTTTTACATAGAATGACACATACTTTTTGGTTGATTACGTGAAACTAAAGCACCAAGACTAAATAACTACTAATAAGCATTAATTTAATACGTAGTCATCAGATTCCAATTTAGCTTTAGTTAAAATCCTTAAAAACAATCTTTTTTGTTCAACTCTGTTTCACGTAGAAATCCAAACAATCTTAATTTAATATGTTCTTTTAATGATATAAACTGTATTTTAAAAATAGAAACAGGAAAGAAAAAGAGACTTGTTACAATTCGAAAACTCATCCATGTGACGGGAAAAAGTCCAACAAAATAAACATAATTAGTCGGAAATCCTAAGTGTACCAAAATATGCGGCCAGTGAATGATAAACTTACACTACAATCAATAGACATAGCTAAAGAAACAACTTTCATATGCAGAAAAGAGTTAAGAACGTTGAAGGGGACAGACGATAAAAATAAAGGCTATGTCCGAATAGAGCAACCAATTTTTAACTAATTTAAAATGAAATTCTAGATGGGAACGTTGTTTTAAGATTTGGACAGCAGCCAAAAAAATCTCTTTTAATACAATTATTAGAATTTTACTTGCTCACGCATATGCAAAATGGCAACAGGAAAGAAATAAAAATTCCTGAATAACGTTATATTAACTTAACGTTTTAATTAATATCTCCACTGATTAAAATCGAACAATTACGAAATTGGTCCTATTGTTTTCTTTGGAAAATTTCGAATTGATCGGTATCTCGTTTGACTCTCGATTCGCAGCGGTTCTCGAGAAGATCGATCTTTAGACAGACAGACAGACGGACGCGAATAGATTTTAATATATAGTAGAAGATAGATTGCAGATCTATGTTTGTTATATATGAGCCGCTCAGAAGCCAATGCGGTTAAGTCCATTTTTGGATATTTTCTGATTTTTTGGAAATTTTAATAAAATAAATGTTAATCTTCTTAGTTATTAAAGGATATTCTCGTTGGTTATTTTTTTCTAGGTTAGATAGCCCTTTTTTTAATAGCTTCTGAACATGTTGTATAATAATTTCAGAAGCCATTGTGGATAAGTCCACCTTTTATTAATATTTTTTTACATAAACTTTGAAATAAAAATTAAATTATTCTTCTTCTTTCGATATTTGTTGGCAACACTGAAAAACAAGAAATTCATAGTACAAGAAGTCATAATCCCAGACGCAGATACTTGAATTCAGATTTTTCTATTGCAAAAATGTATAACCTGTATGTCGAACAATGTAATGAAGAGCATATTGTACCAGTAAAGGAAAAGTTTTATTACCATATATTTTAGACAAAATTTAACTTACATTTTAAGCAACCTTGAAAAGATACTTGTGCAACATCCATTTATTTGGTAATAAAAAAGCAATCTACAATAGATGAAGAAAAAAATGCAGCTAAAGTTGAACATGACGAACACTTGCGAGATGCAGAAATTGCCTGTAATAGTATGGCTATTGATCGACTAAGAGCTTCAGACGAAATATGCATGTTCAGTTTTGATTTCGAAAAAGCATTACCATTTCCGAAACTATCCACATCAGTGGCTTATTACAAGAGAAACTTATTTGTATACAATCTTGTTTGCCATGATTTAAAGACTAATGAGGGCTACATGTATGTTTGGCCTATAACCCAAGCATCGCGGGGTTCATAAGAAGTGTCATCGTGTTTATCTAAACACTTTAAATTGTACGCAAAGGATTTTCAAAAAATTATAATGTATTCAGATTCATGTTCAGGACAGAATCGAAATATAAAAACTGTGTTAAGTTTAATGAAATTGGTTCAGAGTGAAGACATAAAGGCTGAATCAATTGAGCTTAAATTTTTATTAAGTGGGCACAGTTATTTGTCCAATGATGCTGATTTTGCAGTTATAGAAGCTAATGCAAAAAAACTCTGTATATTTATAACCCTAGTGACTAGTATCATATAATACAAAATAGTAAAAGGAAGAACCCTTTCAGAGTTGTCGAAAAGAATCCACGAGAATTTCGTTTCACAAGACCATTGGAAGAAGCTGTTACCAACAGAAAAAAAAAATCAACAAGTGGATTAACAGTCAATTGGCTTAATATGAGATGCATAAAATTGGAACCCAAGCAGCATTAAGTTCAAACATAATTTTGACGAGGATGATATCTTTTATGTAATTGATTTTAAATAAATAAATAAAAAAAAAGGTAGGCCAGTAAATTTAAAAAATATAACTCAACCTATATTCAGAACAATTTCAAGAGAAACAAAAAAAGACATCATATGTTCAGTAAAGTATATACCTCCAATTAAACACTACTTTTACAGGACATTAAGGACAACACATAGAGATCAAGATTTACATTTAAATAACTTGTAAGAAGATGATTTTTGTTATGATGAATAAACATAAAACTTATGACAATAAATGTTATTTTATTATTTTTACATAAATTTCTTATATTTTTCATCTGCCAAAAGGTATAAGTCCTAAAATTTTTTAAGATGCTGTCATTATTTCAATAAATACTTACGTTTTTATTTACACATCCTGTACATATCTTGTTTTTTTTGCAGAGTTTACATTTCGAAAAAAGATTTTATACACTTTTTTAATTAAATTAATAAACCAAGAATTTTAAAAACTAATGTATCAGAAAACATTAATTTTCTCAATTTTTGTGTTTTGGACTTAACCGCATTGGCTTCTGAGCGGCTCATATATATATGTGTGTGAGAGAGAGAGAGAGAGAGAGAGATTCTGGTTGTGTATTTATGTGAAAGATCTCTCATTTAGGCGCTGTCGCAAGTGATGTCGTAAAAACTCTCTAACGCTTCTTCACATTACAAGCGGTAAAGAGCTCAATGAATTATTTCTTTAACTAGTTTGGTTTAAATAAAGTTACGAAGTTCAGTATTACGTGATTACTTTTTATTAAAAAATAGCATAAAGGAAATGAAAAATACAACTGACTGACATTTTTAAAACAAAGCCATAAAACTTTTGTCACATTCCTCGCAAAGTATGCATTGTTTAAAAAACCGTTCTTGTTTTTATTAAGCCAAATTCAACGTCTTAATTTAAATCCTAACATATGTTGACCGATTTAAAAAAAAAAAATAGCTTAAAAGTATGGCAATGAATAGACATGTAGAGTGCTTTAGTCTCAACATCCACGTCAATAACCACGTTTTTGACTACTTTTTTGAAAATGAACCAAACAATGGTTTCAAAATTTAGTTGCGCTATCAAGTTTAGCTTAAAAGGTACAATAAACCCAGGGAAAATATTTTTTTAATTTCCGCTCATTTATCGTGGAATGTGACAGAATGCTTAAGATTTAGCTTCAAAAATGTCAGTCAATTACCTGTGGAAATATTCATAAATTAAATTTGCAAACCAGATTTTAGCTGCGTTTTAGACACTTGTACGACATGTGATAAACCTAATTAGCAATCAGCTATTGCACGCATCTAACTACTAATTTTTAGCAAGTGAACTTTAATATATAACGCTCAAACCCTGTCCACATATCGAATTTGTAGCACTCCTTTAAAATTATATTTCATTATTAATCAAAACTTACATGTAGTCATCACATAGATTAATTATTGCTTTTATCAGGTGACAAAGTATTAGTGTTACTGACATCTTTGCGGATTGTAACCAAAATTACAGATTTTACTCCATAATTAATTACTTATATCGAAATGTCCTAAAAGAGGAATTACTGTCACGAGATATGGCAGCATAAATAGTTTTGCTCGTTGATTAATGATTTCGAATTACAGCATTTAAATCTTGAATGGCGTAATGGATTTTAAACAGAAGTGTATTTGGGTAATAATCTGAAAATTTACTAACTTTATTACATGCAACTTAATATACACGTGATTGAATATGCAAGAAATAATTTCCTATTGATAATGTAACACTTTTAATTGGTATTCAAGGAAACCCCAATTTACGTTACCCGAATCCTAAGTTTTTCCCGCACTTAACATTTTTTCATGTGGTCCCATCATCAGTTTTGCTGCTTTGTATTTTACGTTTTTTTTAAACAAGTCCCTTGAGAAACGTAACATCGGGGTTTTATTGTAAACTTCATTATGAAAGTTTAAAAAGCTTCTGAAAGTATGTAAAGTTATAATTATTCAGTTAATTCGTTTAGGATACATCTATTCGTATTAGAATGTTACGGTAAATGTGATAAATCCGGTGATTGTTTGGTACCCACTAAAATTGGTAAATGTGATGAATAATCAAATATTAGCCCTATTTATTACATTTACCGGTTAATTCATACAACCCCCGACTCGTAATGAGGAATGTAATAAAAGTCGATACTTAACCAAAAGTTGTTCAGTTTGCTCAGCTACTTGGCTTTTCTATGACGTATAGTATCTTTACGCAACGAGGGCTTTATGTTGGATGCACTTGTTTGCGTCTGCGCATTTATTAACCATGTTAGTAGGATTTTAATTTCAATTCACTACATTTACCTCTCACTAATCCAAACCCTATTAAACTGGATTTTGGTTGATCTGGATAGCCATTTAAATGTGCACTATATGAATAAAATGCGATTTAGAGTAAGAATAAATATTTGTAGGCAATTTTCTCTTTAGTTTTATGTTTTACTAGTGGCACCCGCACGGCTTTGCCCGTAGTAAAAAATAAAAAGGTCTTTTGGTTCGCCTGTATATTTAGAAATGATGTATGGTGAATTTCTCGCCAATTGGCTTGCCCATGCAACGGTTCCGTGTTATGATACTCCTCCATCTTATGATAATTTTGCTCGGGAAAATGTTCTGAAAATTGGAATAGAAAAAATACAAAATCGAATTTTTGAAAAATCGCTTCGAGGTGCACACCCCATGCTACAAACTAACTTTGTGCCACATTTCATAAAAATCGGTCGAACGGTTTCGGCGCTGTGAGCGTTACAGAGATCCAGACATCCAGACATACTTTCAGCTTTATTATTAGTAAAGAAAAGATAAAGATTCTGTTGAATTCAAAACACAATTTTTACTGCGTTTAGTAGTTATTTTATGTACTTTGGCTCAATTTTTCGGTTATTTTGTTTAAACCGGTCTTTCATTAATTCGTACAACCTGGATCCCATACTTGTTCAACTGTGTTTCTGATGTCGTGCTGGCAAGACCTTTTTTTTTTTTCGGGATGTTTGCTTTCTCTCTTTTATAGAGTTTCTAATAACGGCCGATATGCTTTAGCATTTCAAGTTTTAATAACTGTTATGATTTTGAAAAGAAGTACACAGTTCTTTGTTGATGAAAGAAAAGTACGACGATTCGTTAAAAAAGTGAATTATATTAAAAACAAAATTAATGGGAAAAAAAATAGTGGAACAAATTCCGAAGGGTATCGTTGACTAAAAAGATATGACGCAATGATAGTTTTGTCAATGTTGAAAAAGTAATCTATCTCGTAACTAAGACAACTACAATGTTAGATTTTATTTGTATTTTGAAGAAATGTTTACCGTAATTCATGAGGCACATTAATCAGTAGATGATGGTGGCAGAAACAGAATATTAAACGAGCCCTTCAGAAAAGTACATAATAAAAAAAATAAAGCAAAAGAGTGTTACTTTTACTCATTTATTTAGTTTGAAATATTACAGTATTTTTTAACAGCCACTAACTACGCATTTTCAGAGAAGTTTTTAAAAAATTTCCCTTGTTTGGAATTACGACTTTATTCATAAAAATTATCCGAATTTATTATATTCTCCATTACCAGTCAGCCATTGTAGAGAAAAAAAAACAGTAAATTGGAATACTTTTACTTGGTTTAATGATGATTGTGTTCTCCGGGGCGGCAATTTAGTACACCCTTAACCCCCGCCTGAACGCTCAAAAAAATATATATATGCAAAAATAAAGATCATACAATTATCAGAAATTTATTTCAATTTTTGTGGTAAATCGAAAATTTACATAAAGAGACAAGTAAAATTATGAGCACATTTTAAAAAATCCCCCCTCCAATAATGTAATCAATTTTCTTTAAAATTCCATAAATTAAGCAATTTAAGGTTTATTTGGAGAAATTTATCAGTAGTGATCTGGAGTGGACCGCTCCATCCCTCCCCTCCCGTAGTGACGCTTTCGGTTACATTATTTATTGCATTATCTAATTTGTTTGTTCCAAAAGTTATTTAATTACAGCAAAGCAAAACCAATTTAATTACTTTTTTTGAATGAAATATTTGTGTAAGCTTTGATAGATATCAAACCTTGTTTTAATTGTATAAGTAATTTTTAATGTTACTTTTTTTTTTTTTTTTTGGAATTAAACCCTCGTTACTGTAAAGAATTATTCAAATTTATTTTATTCCCCACCACGGGTCGGGGATTGTATAAAAAAACCGGTTATTATATAAAACCACCGATTTATCACATTTACCGTAATATATATATATATATATATATATATATATATATATATATATATATATATATATATATATATATATATATATATATATATATATATATATGGTAGAATCCATGTCAATTCAACAAGGGTAGCAACATGATGGTCTCGGATTTTTTTGAATTTAACATATGTTAAAATACATAAAAATTAAGAAATACATTTTTTCCCCCCAAAAAAAATTCTTAGACCGAGATACAAGTCGCCAAAGATGGCGGAGCTGTCATTGTTTTCTCACTTGGGATTTTCGTCAAACTCTTTAAAGTACATTATCTCAGAAACGGTAGAACATACTTTGTTGCGGTTTGTTTTATTCAAAAGGATATTTTTTTCTTGTTTAAAAAAATATGCAACATTTTGAAATGTGTGCTTTAGTTTTTTTTTCCACAGTCTTTTTTTTTTTTAATTTAAAATAATGTTTTTGATTTTTCTCAAATATGTTTGTTTCAAAAATTTTCATTCATTTTTACAGTTTATTAGTACCACTGAGCACTACGTTCACTGAAAAGGAGAGCTTCCACTTTTTCGTTTAACAAATTTTAGAGGCATTTGAAAAAATGATGGTTTTTAAGGAACTCTATATGTAATTTGCAGACGTGTGAATTCAAAAAAAAAAAAGTCGCAACAAGTGGCCAGAAAACACTTTTAATAAGGTTATGTAGCGAAATTTTCATTTTGAGTCGCCATTTTATTCAAGATATGAAATTTAGTGAGAACATTTAGCTTAACGATTCTTTCAGCGCTATGCTGAAAGGTTGCGTGGAGAAATACAGCGAATCTGTTGGAGACCGCGTTCTAGTTCTTATAAAATAAAACTCCTGGATAAAGTAGAGACTCAAAATGAAAATTTCGCAACATAAACTAATTTAAAAAAAATTTCAGGCCACTTGTAACGGATTTTTTTTTTTTTTTTTTTTGAATTTTCAGGTCTGCAATTGTCTAAAGAGTTACTTAAAAAACCCTCATTTTTTCAAATGCCTCTAATATCTGTTAAACGAAAAAGTGGAAGCTCTCCTTTTCAGGGAACGTAGTGCTCAGTGGTACTAATAAACTTAAAAAAAATGAAATTTTGATATTGACATATTTAAAAAAAAATCAAAAACATTATTTTAAATTTTTTTTCAAAAGACTTTGGGGAGAAAAACTAAAGCATATTTTTCATAATGTTGCATTTTTTTTTAACAAGAAAAAATATCCTTTTAAATAAAACATACCGCAACAAAATATGTTCTACCATTCCTGAGATAATGTACTTTAAAGATTTTGACGAAAATCCCAAGTGAGAAATTATGACAGGACCGCCATCTTTGGCGGCCTGTATCTCGACCCAGAAATTTTTTTTAGACAAAACAAAAAAAAAGTATTTTTTTTAATTTTTTATGAATTTTAACATATGTTACATTCAAAAAAATCAGAGACCATCAGGTTACAGCCCTTGTTGAATTGACATGGGTTCTACCTACCTATATATATATAACACACACAAGCATAATGAAATTAGATGCCTGTTTAAATACGCAATATAACTAGTAGCGCTGATTAAAACAGTTCAAGCAATTTCACATTTCAATTTGTTTGCGGTTAGGGAAAACTTACACCATAAGACTTTTTCCACTGCGTTTTATAATCAGGCCATGCAATCCGCTATTATTGAATTCCTCTTACTTTGCAAAAAGTTCTTTGTGGTTGTATGTTAAATTTTAACTATATAATCATTAATTCCCGCATTTAACCCTTCATCTGGTTTGCTATTATAAGCAATCTATTTACTCAAGCCTTTGTTTAACTCCAATTAAATTTATTTAAAAGATAATACATGAAAGAGTATGTTATGACTGTTCAAAACTCACGTATCAATTTGTTTAAACATTTATGATAGTCAGTCGATGTAAAATATTGAAATTAATATCGATCGTAACTGCAGACATGATTCGAATGTAAATATATAAGAGGCGAGGAATATTTATACTATTTTGTTAGTTTTGGTTTGATTTATTACTTATTTGCGTATTTCGTGCATTCGTTATCGAAGAATTTCAAATTAAATTTATGTTCCGACTCAACTATTCTTCCAAACTATGTACAACTACTCTTTACTGAAATTAGTTATTAATGTTCCTCACAAGCTTTGAATAAATGCAGATAAATGAATCGCACAATTAATGGAGTTTTAAACATAGGACAGAAAGTGACTGTTTTACTTAATAACAAATATTTGTATGCTACAGAAAATCCCTACTGCGGTGGCAAGAATAAAAAGCATTTACATAAGTCAAGCAATTAAAACAAAATAAATATTTAAAAAGTTAAAACGTCTTGCTTTGAATTTACAAAGAGATTCATTAAAAATGTCTTACACATGACAATAGTTGCTAAACATTTTGTAAATTTAAATAAACAAAACTTTTCAAAATAATTAAACTTGACAAAAGTATTTCTGAAACATAAATTCTTTCAAAATGGCATTTTTGGTACAGCAAGTTGCGTGTAAACGCCATTTTTTAAATAATCCATAAAGTTATTGAATACTTAAAGAATAAAAGAAAAAGGGAAAGGGGCAAAATTTTACGACCCTATTGGAGATTTTTAACATTATTGATATTAAATAAATACATTGTAAAAATGTCACCCCTTGTAAAACGTTCAAATCCTAATTTTGTTATCGGCGGTGAAAAGTCATGTTCCTCATAATATAAGGGCACACAAATAATGAACCCGATTTCAAAAAATCAGATTTTGAAAATTACTGCACATGTTACAATAACTGATACATGAATGTAACGAGTCATGTAACTATTTTTTTAGTTGCAAATATGAATGGGTGAGCCTTTTGTCGGATGAAAAACATCTGTTCTGTAATCCATTTCGTTTCACATGCTATGTGATTTTTTTTTTTTTTTTTTTTTTTTGAGCAATCACGATTGCTTATTGCTTTCATTTGACTGCTTTGACGTCTTATTTTATTTTCCCACCGCCACCCTCCGCACCGTCACCGTCGACCGGCTCCTCACGATGCTGCTCCCAGAGCGAAAGCCGTCTCCAGGTTGCATCCATGTCCTACACACACGCGCATACATACACAATTACACACACACACACACTCGCACACATACACACAAAAACACATACACACACAACTACACACACACGCGCACACATACACACAAAAACACATACACACACAACTACACACACACACGCGCACACATACACACACAAACACATACACACATACACCTACACAAACATACACAAACACATACACACATACAAATACATACACACAAGCATACATACAGACACCTACACATACGCACACACAAAACATACACACACATACACACAACTACCCACACATTCATGCCTGCACACAGACACATACACATACCCCCCCACACATTCATACACACAACTACCCACACACTTATGCCAGCATACAGACACAAACACACATGCCTACATACACATACCCCTACTCACAAACACACATACCCCTCACACACAAACACACACGCCTACATACACACACTCGTGATTGCGAAAAATATAATTTGAATTCAAAATGTCAAAATTCAAATTTTTCTTTTTTTTTTTTTTTTTTTTTTTGAATGGGGTTACTTTAAAAACATTGTTAATCAACGCCGCTGCCAAAAACTCTTCAGCAATACGTTTCTGTAGCATTTCGAACCATTCTCAATGTGATGCTCCAAAATGTGTAGAACAAATTAGATTACTGATTAGATGCGTCACAAATGCTCCCGCATTGAGCAATGTTATTGAAGATTTTGCAATGAAACATAGCACATTTGTGACGTTTAACTTTATTGGGAAAAAAAAACTTGGGATATTTTCTTGGAATTCCTTGTTTGCTTATTGCACTCATGTATTGCTATCTGCAGTAGTTTTGAGAACACGATATTTTGAAATCGGGTCGGTTATTTGTTCTCACTCTGTGTGTGTATGTTTTTTTTAATGAATAATTTGAAAGTGTTTGTACATTAATTTTAAAGAAGCTGATGTGTGCTTCACATTACTTCCTTTTACTCCAATTTAATGTCATTTCCCCATTACTGGCAATTTAGTGTGATTCAATAGTTTACTCTCAAAATATCACCAACAGTGGCCAAATTGAAACAGATTTTTTAAAAAAAATGGTGATTAAAAGACTGGCGATGTATCGCCAAGTGTCCGCCAAATTGTAACACCACTTGAGTTTACGTCGAAATTAACAATGATTTCTCCCCAAAAAGGGGCAAAAGAACCCTTTAGAAACACCCGAACGCAACCAAAAAGGGAGGTGCACTACTAGACCCCACTAGGATTCTACGTACCAAATTTCAACTTTCTAAGACTCACCGTTCTTGAATGATGCAACATACATCCCAAATATGTAAATAAATTTAATTAAATATGTAAATAATAAAATTGCCAATAATGGAAAAAATGACATTAAATAGGAGTAAAAGGAAGTCATGTGATGCACACATCGGCTTGTTTGTAAAAGGAAGTGAAAAGGAATTGCAATCTTCCATGGAACAATATCCTCCTCTTTTTTGATGTAATTCTTCAATAACGTGACACACTTAAGCCAATTTCATGCCACAAAAATTCTCGTCAAAACTGCTTTTTTAAGAGGCAATAAATTAGGAAAATTCGTACTTCAAACGTAATACACAAAATCGTAAAATTCACACAATAAGTATTGTGAAAACTTCTCTTATTTTCTCTTTCCCTGATGAAAAGGTAACAGACTAGATCGAGAAGATTCTCAACCGCTTGTAGTCGTAAATTTTTACCAGACCAAGTAAGACACAGGTCTATTATTATAGCATTTTTGCCATCTCTCACTGTAATAATAATAGCCACCCTACACTGTAAAAAAAATCCGTAAAATTTACAGAAAAAAACTGTCAGCCAGGACGCCAGTTTTCTTCCGTTTATTTTACAGAAATCTTCCGTATTTTTATTATTTATTCAAGCTGATTTATTATTTTATGAAGATTAAAAAAATGAATCTATACTTTCATAAATCCATTTCAATATTTACTATACTACTAAGAAATACATGTATACAAAGGTAAATTTCCGAATATGCCTCTGTAACAGATGACAATGAAACATAATAATAAAATATTGATTAGAATGCAATGAAATGGAAGTTGCAAACGATTTAAGACTTACTCGCTTTAAATAAATATAAGATCAAAAACTCGAGCACGAGAACCAAAATCCAAACACGCGGGCGAAATTTCGAAGATTCGAAGAAAACCAAAGTATAACCGGTTACGGATTCAAAAAACAGAGAAATCCTGTATTTTATTACGAACAGTTTTTTTTTCTGTAAAAAATACGGATAACTTCTTCAAAATTTAGTTTTTTTTTACAGTGTACAGTCACCCAGTCATATTATTTATACAAAAATTTTGTGCAAAATCATATTCATATTCTCGTGTGTTGGATCCCTGGTCATGTGGGCATTGCAGGCAATGAAGTAGCCAATTCAACTGCCAGAGCCGCAAGTATCCTAGTTCATGAGAGTGTTCCCTTTGAATACATCAAGAACGCTATTTCTGAAAGTCTTAATACGCATCGGCAGCGGACCTGGAATCTTGAAACAAAAAATAAATTGCATTCGATCCAGCTCTCAACTAAAGAATTCATATCATTACAACTTACCAGGAGAGCACAAGTTTTATTAGCTCGACTTCGCATTGGTCATACCAGGTTCTCCCATAAATACCTCTTATGCCGTGAACCAGCTCCGAAATGCATTACATGTAATGTAAATCAGACAGTGTTACATATTCTAAGTAACTGCCCAAATTTTAATGAAATATGTTTTAAATACTTTAATGATTTTAATCTATCTTTGAAGGAGTTGCTCGGAGACTCGCCCCATTGCAATTTATAATCTTTACCCCAGAAGATTGGTTTCTCCCTTTTAATTTAGTGTTTACATCTTCACACACACACACACAAACACACACACACACATTATGGGAATTTGTCCCTTTCTTTTCTTTCAAAGTTTTTTGTCAAGATATGTTTTTTTTTTTCAAATGATTTTAATGTTTACATGTTTTTAACGACTTTATATTTTAAACTACATGAAGTTTTATGCCTTTTAATTCGAATTACGTTTACTTTTATCATTTCCTAACTTCAGACTTAAATAGTATAAAATAAAGAATCGTTTGGTGCAGTATAGCCGTCAAGGGCTCTTGCGCCATTAAAACCCAACAAATCAACCAACTAGTAAGAAAATGCTCGTAATTAAAAGACAAATAATAATAAAAATACTTTTAATACGATTGTTTACGTTAGTTTTAAAATTACAGAAGAGACGACAGAAAAAGGGGATTCTTTTTTCTTTTTTTTTTGGACTTACATTTGTCTGGCTTTGAGGTACAGAATTGATAAAAATTTTACAGAACGAGCGTTCACTTACTTAGGAGAACTATCTCTCTTAGTGTGTTTGTACGTTGCGTATATTTCATGCATTGACGTCTTTATGTTTTATGTTGACCACTGAAAAATGTATAAACTGCTGCATTTGCTGCTGTCGAAACACTGGTAATTTGATGCATGACAGTGTTTTGATGTAGTAAGTTTTCATGTCTCAAGGTACAATTGACACAATGTTTAACAGATCAAAACGGTGGTCAATCTAAAGGCAATTTCATGGTCTTTTCATTACTAAAACGGTTAAAACTCTTCTCTTGTAACTAAATAACAAGCAGCAGAATAGTTTTATGCATTAATAAATTCAAAAATGGTAAACAAAATTAGGAAAATATTTACTTTTCATGAACGAGCCTTATTTTTTCACAAAGCTATAACTTGATGCTTCTGATGCTTATTCTTACTTTGATGCATTCTGTTAAATTCAATCACAACTAGTATCAAGAATAATACTAAGCTTACTAGACATAGCTTACTAGACATAGTAGCTTTTAGCTTACTAGACATAGTAAATATGTTGTGTACTAAAATACTCTTCCCTATGCTGCCGTGCTAAGCGAAAAAAGTGTCGTATCTGCACTTTTTATCGAAACTGAGTTACGGTCACAGAGTGATTCTTCGTCACATATTTTACCTAAATAAAATGTGCTACGGTCATTTGTAAATGGGAAATATTTTTAAGATAGTCTGAAAAAGATGTATAATCTGTATTAAATACATGGAGTCTTACAACTTCAAATTGCAATTTATCATTTTAAACTCAGATGCAGATACGACTTTTGTTTTTAGAACGGCAGTATGTATGGCAACATTTATATATGTGTAAACACACGCATATACAGGGTGTTCCGTTTCAACCTACAAGACCTTTATTTTCGCAACTGTTAGTCCTAGATGTATACTTTAAACTGCAGAAATGTTCAAAATTGGATACTGAGTTAAGATATTGAATGTTTGGAGCAAAAACAAAAATGAGTCAAAAAATGCAAAATTTAACTTTTTATACGGGCCCTAGGTCCCCTAATTAATATTCAGAGCAATAATCTCCATTGAAAACTATCACTGACACAAAAAATTTGACATTTGTACGCCAAAACTCAAGAAGATATTCCAGTTTAAAGTTTTAAGGGACCATACAGAAGATGAGATTGGAACTTATCGCCCTTCCAGAAACGACAGGTCGTCAAAGTAAGAAAAACAAGATATTTATATTTTTCATCACTATTCAAAAATACATGTAATGTCATGATACGCATAAACATACTACAAAACCTCGAACAATTTGAAAACTCTATGCACGCATATAATTTTAAACACTCTGTATTTCCCCCCAAAAGATGTTATTGACGGCGAGTGGAAAGTGGTCATAGTCACAAAACGCTGCATTTCATATCTCGGTGAGTATTTGTCGTACTAATGACAAACTTTTTGTGTTGGAATTATTTTTCAATGGAGATTATTTCCCTAAACATAAGTTAGGAGACCTGAGGCCCGTATAAAAAGTTAAATTTTGTCTTTTTTGACTCATTTTTATTTTTGCTTCAAACTTTCAATACCTTAACTCTGCAATTGATTTTGAACATTTTTGCAATTGGAAGTATGCATCTAGGGCGAACGGTTGAGAAAATAAAGGTTTTTCAGGTTAAAACGGAACACCCTGTATACGCCCTAATTTAAAGTTATCAACTTATTCCCGAGTGCTTAGGTTAAAACTTATTTTATGTTATTAGAATAAAAATTGAATATTTCCAAAAAAAACTCACAATTGTGGAAAGATCTCAATACTGCCGTGAGCCCAAAAGTCGTATCTGCACTTTTTTCCAAAATTGAGTTAGAATCACCAGGGTATTTTTTATCGCATATTTCACTTAAATATAATATTTTATTGTCACTTATCAATCGGAAATATTTTTTTTTAACTTGAAAAAGTTAAATTTGAATCAAATACATGGATGCGCAAAACTTTAAATGGCATTTTCTCATTTTGAACTCTGCTCCAGATGTACGACTTTTGAGTTTAGCATCGCAGCATACCATTTCTATCTCAAAACAGAATTTAAAAAGTCGCAACTGTCAACGATACTTTGCTTAAAATATTCATAAACTGTCTAGTGAGAAGCTTAAAAACATTTTTGATATAATCAGAAAAAGAAAATGATACCAAACAAGCTGATGTGTGCATCACATGACTTCCTTTTACTCCAATTTAATGTCATTTCCCCATTATTCGCTATTTTAATGTGATTCAATATTTATTCTCTAAATATCACCAACAATGGCCAAATTGAAACCAAAAAAAAAAAACTCCGCCAAATTTGTCGCCAACTTGGCGACAAAACTTGGCGACCAAAAGACTGGCGATATATCGCCAAGTGTCCGACAAATTATAACGCCACTTGAGTTTACATCGAAATTAACAATGATTTCCCCCCAAAAAGGTGCAAAAGACCCCCTTAGGAACATCCGAAAGCAACCAAAAGGGGAGGTGCACAACTAGACCCCACTACGAGTCTATGTACCAAATTTCAACTTTCTAGGACATACCATTTTTGAGTTATGCGAGATACATACGCACATACATACAGACGTCACGAGAAAAGTCGTTGTAATTACCTCGGTGATGGTCAAAATGGATATTTCGCGTGTCTATACATTCTTAGGCACTTTTCCGCATGTGGTCGAATCGAAAAAAAAACTCAACATTCATTTGGGGGTGAGCAAAATGGAAATTAAGGGCGATTTTTGAGTGAAAATTTTTTCGCGAATACAATACTTCCTTTTTTGTAAAAGGAAGTAAAAAGAACCATGATTGGAGAAATCAAAGTAGCAATCTTATCTCAAAATAAAATCTCAAAACTTCCCAAAAGCGAAGTAACACTTTAATTATGACTATTCAATTTAAGTTCACAATGAATTCTCGAGTGATAAGCTTAAGATTGTTTTAGATATTATTAGCATAAAGCTTAAACTATTTCCAAAAAAGAAAATATTTTTGGAAACGTCAGAAAATCATGCTCATTTGAAAACCGAAGCTTAAAATTCTTCAAAGTTTTAACAACGCTGACTCGATACGTTAAATGAATTCTCGAGTGGTACTTTAAATTCTCGCTGCATTGATTTCAGAAATAGAATCACTGTGACAGCATTTTCTGAATTTGCTACATTTCCCTGACATGTTAAGTATTTTACATAAGTGGAGGAACTTCAACGTAAGGAAATTAAGGAGGGAATTAGAGACTTTCTCGAGTTCTGTCCATTGAGACGAAAGAATCCCTTTAAACAATTAAATCTCCTCTTTTAAAGCGATTGACTCATCAAGCTTTTATTATATTAAATCTTGCAGTAGTCTCTTGAGTAAACTATACCGTTCAAAAGTCACGAGTAATCAAATGAAACGGTAAAATGTCAGACAAATCTTTGACGTGTAATTGACGTGATTATGAGCTTAATTACTTACGCTCAAAATATTTTCAAATGTGAAGTTCTCGTATGAATTATGCGTTGACGATGTAACGACCTTTTGATAATGTAAACTCTTGTATTAAAATTGCACCTTCCAATGTGCTTCCTTTTATATGCTATTGTCATCCATTTCGGTAATTTTCTTATTGTATAATATCTCAATGAATCACCGCAGTTATACGGTGTGTACTTTGTTTCATGTTATACAACTTTGTTTTCATTTCAATTTTTACTTCCTTTTACAAAAAAGGAAGTATTGTATTCGCGAAAAAAATTTCACTCAAAAATCGGCCTTAATTTCCATTTTGTTCACCTCCGAATGAATGTTGAGTTTATTTTTCAACCCGATCACACGTGGATATATGCCTAGGAACGTACAGACACCCGAAATATCCATTTTGACGATCCTCGAGTTAATTACAACGATTTTTCTCGTGACGTCTGTATGTACGTATGTGTGTATGTATGTCGCATAACTCAAGAACGGAATGTCCTAGAAAGTTGAAATTTGGTACTTAGACTCCTAGTAGGATCTAGTTGTGCACCTCTCTTTTTGGTTGCAGTCAGAGGCTCCAAAGGGGGTCTTTTGCCCCTTTTTGGGGGGGAATCATTGTTATTTTCGATGTAAACTCAAGTGGTATTATAATTTGGCGGACACTTGGCGATATATCGCCAGTCTTTTCGTCACCAAGTTTTATTGCCAACTTGACGACAAATTTGGCGATTTTTTTTAAAATCTGTTTTCAATTTGGCCATTGTTGGTGATATTTAGAGAAACTATTGAATCTCTTTATAACTGCCAATAATGAAAAAATGACATTAAATTGGAGTAAAAAGGAAGTCATGTGATGCACACATCAGCTCGTTTTAGTACACAGGCGTCCCTCTTATAACAAGGTAATTTCGTTCCGTGTAGTATCGAAACCGTGTTTTACGAGACTTTTTTAAAAATAAATGTTTAACTTATTTTTTACACTAATTAGGCATGTATATAGTAAAAATCATGTCAATATGTATCGTGTTGTATCGAAACCGTGCTTCGTGTTATATCGAAACCGTGTTATACGAAACTTAGAAATAATGTTAATCAAGGGGTGTGTGCCATGTTATGTCGGAACCAAATTTCATGAAAACTTATTGGAGTTATTATCATACATTAACAGAATGAATTAAACAAAAATGAAATTCCATCTTTTTTATCTTTACTAATAATAAAGCTGAAAGTTTCTCTGTCCGGAGGATGTCTGGATGTCTGGATCTCTGTGACGCGCATAGCGCCTAGACCGTTCGGCCGATTTTCATGAAATTTGGCATAGAGTTAGTTTGTAGCATGGGGGTGTGCACTTTGAAGTGATTTTTTGAAAATTCGAAGTGGTTCTTTTTCTATTTATATTTTAAGAACAAAACTATCATAAGATGGACGATTAAATTACGAAATTATCATAACGTGGAACCGTAACATGGGTACAAGCCAATTGGCGAGAAAATTCACCATACATTATTTGTAAACATACAGGCGAACCAAAAGACATTTTAATTTTTCTATTACGGGCAAAGCCGTGCGGGTACCACTAGTAATGAAATAAAGAAGCAAAATATTGTTAAGTTAGAATACAAAGAATGTGAAAACCTTGTATCATTTTGCCAGTCCAAGTTTTTATATTTATGACAAGAATGGGCTTTTAAAAGTTTTTTTTTTCTGAAAGAGCATACTTAAAAACATAGGATTTGACCATTTTTTAAATAATTTGACAAAGTTTAATATTTAAAAAAAATTAGCTAAATCGGTGTTCTTTCTATGTTTACGCTTCTGCCGATGACAGCTCACATGATGAAATGCCATTCTGTATTGCCATTCTCAGTGCAAAATATTTAATTCGCATCTTGACTCACGTGTATTGGTAACGATATGGTTGATAGCAAGCGTAGCGCAATTTTAATTCGCTTCTTGATTATCATAACGTGGAATCGCGGTAGAAGATGCGGCAAAGTGCATCATTTGTGACGTCATCAAGAGCACGCCTTGTTTGAAAAATCGGTTATTAAAAAAAATTATTTAAAACATAACTGTTGGGAAAATAAAAGTAATTTCTTGGTCCGTGTTATTATTATTATTATTTTGCTTATTCTATCAATTTCAGTGACTAAAAGTACTACTTTTGACTGAAGGAAATAACTCCATTACTAATCAAGTAATGAATTTTTAATACTGAGCACTTTCATTTTTCCGAGTATAATAATTTCACATTGAATAAACTATGAATTGTAGAAATTTTCCTCTGACTCATTAGCTGACATGAAGCTTTCAGAATTTTTATTTTATTATTTCATACTTTTGAAATTCATTAAAATAACATTGGCTTACAATGTAAAAAAATTGGATTTCTGCTTAAATTGAATTCAGAAAAAGAGATTACTTTATGCTACGAAATATTCCATCTGTATCACGAAATATATCGGAGTAAAATCACAATGAAAAAAGTGCTTGCTAATTGAAATGTGTTTTAAATTGGCTCTATTTTTCTTTTTTATCAAACGAAGAATAAATTCATTCCCTAAAAGCTTTGATAGTCGTGAATTCGAATCGAACATTTATTTGTTTAAATCATGCCAGGGTAATGGATGAAAATATCTTCCCAGCATTTAGAAAATTTATGAATATATTTCCGTTCTTTTCATACCCCTTTTTCTAAATTCTCTTCTGAAAAAAAAAATTATCTTTTCTAGTATTCTCAGACAAAATAGAAGGGAAAAAAGAATAGTAAACAAAAAAGGGGGAGGGGGGGTCACTACACATTGCCAGTTTCTTTCTTTTTTTCTTGATTCCCTTGCAAATTCTTTCAATATTTTGACATTGCTCTTTTTTGTGTTCCTGTTGCAACAATAAACAGGAAAATATTTGAAAAAGACTTCTAGCTTTTCCCCTGTTGTTAGACTTACAACGAACAAAAACGGGTAGTGTTTGCATTGATTCTGACTGGTGGATTTATTTATTTATTTATTTTTTTTTTAGTCTGGCACAGTACGCGTTATAACACAAGAAATATTTATTTTTAAATCCATTATTCCTTGTAAGGATGCCAATGCACTCAAAGATAATTTTTACGTAACACTTATTTTATCTTAAACTGGTGATTTTTTACTGTATCAATGGGGTTGTTTCTATCAGTCAAAAACAGGGGAGACCGGGGTTAGTTGTTACAATTTTTTTCAATATTTTTTTACTCTAAACTATTTCAATTATTTATACGCGTGAAACTTTAAAATGCATCTAGATTGTTTAACATTCATGACATATTTTTCAAAAAATGATTAGAAGCCACTACTCCAAAATACTTCAAGTTTTTTGAATAGATGTAGATACCCCACCACGGGGTAACTTACCCCACCACGGGGCATGTTGTTACAGTATATGGGGTTAGTTGTTACATGAGATATATTTTAGTGATGAAATGAATTTTACACAATTTCTGGTTTATTCTGTTAAATTTTAAAAATTCTTAACCACGTTAAAAATCATAAATTTTTTGACTTTACAGATTTACTTTATTAATGACTTATTTTAATAAACTATCATCAACATTATCATTGTCCACAAATTACAGTTTTTACAAGCATATAATTTATCAAACTTAGCACATCGGTCATGTGCCTATTTGTCACAATTACGACATTGGAGCCGTTTAGTTGGTTTTTTAGATTCTGAGTACGGTTTAGAGCACTCTATGCAGAATCAGTATTCATCATCTCCATCCGAAGGACGCACTGTTTGGACGCACCTTTTTGCTTTTTTTTTTTTTTTTTTTTTTTTTGCCTTTTTTTTTTTTTTTTTTTGCCTTTGTGTGTGTTGATTTTTTCTCTGTTAGACACAATTTCCTTTTCACAGATTTTTATTTCCCAGCTTCGGCTTGCAAATCATTTTTTACTGGTGTATCTGTTAAAGTGGCGCTGACCTATGGTTTCCGTTTGCGAACCGTCTTCTCTTCTACACTGCCTGCAGCGATGGAGAAAGACATATACCCATTGGAATAATACATTATTTATTATTATTATCATTGTTGTAATTATAATTATTATTATTTATTCAACCATACATATTAACAATAAATTAAATCATAGAATGAAAGATATCAGAATTATTATTATTATCGTCATTCATCTACAGTATTTTATATGAATTAAATCATGCAGTAAAACGGATCAGAAATACTACTTACCACCACTAGCATTTTTCATCTTACTGCAGAATCTCTCTAGTGTCATGAAATTCATCGGCTGCCTTTCGTAATGAACTACCTGCAGTTACTTCCTTAGCCACATCCAGGTATGTTTCTTTAGGTGTTTTGCTCCTGTCCGTCTTTTTTTTATAGTCCCCCGCCATATTATATTTAAAAAGAAAACATAATATTAAATTAAAACTTGCATGGGGCAAGTTGTTACTTGTAACAACTAACCCCAACAAAATTGTAACAGCTTGCCCCATACGACGCACTTTAGTTCTTGGCACATATTACTGGTATTATATCTTTGTACAAAACTTTTAAATATGTTAGCACTTACTTAAAATTGTAGGCTTTCACGTGGTATAGAAATGAATTCGTTATCTGCAACGCCTTCGTCACAAATAGAAAAATAACAGAGGAAAGAAAAAATACTTCCAGACTCAAAAAACCGTTTTCCTTGAGCACTCGCCATGCTACTGACTGCAAGCCCTCCAGTGATTGTCAGGGTATTCAGATGGGTGAGTGCTATCATCTACTTCTACTGCAAGGAAAGTCAGTTTCTCCTGGCGGTTAATTTTAAATTCGAATGTAACAACTTTCCCCGTGTAACAACTAACCCCGGTCTTCCCTACTGCTTTTATTCACTGAAATTTATAGAATGAGCAGAAAAAAAGACACAGAAAATACCTTATTTTCCCAACAGTTATTTTTTAATTATATTTTTTTAAATGTCCGATTTTTCAAACAAGGCGGGGTCTTTATGACGTCACAAATGATGAATTTAGGCGCGTATTCCACTGGCATGCTGAATGCTTACGCTTGCTGTCCACCGCGTTTTCACGTTATGATAATTCAGAAGGGGATTAAGTATCGTGCTCTACGCTTTCTATCAACCTTATCGTTGCCAGTACACGAGAATAAAGAAGTGAATTAAATATTGCGCTCTGCGCTAATGGCAATAGTGAATGGCAGTTCATCATTTGTGATGTCATGTGGAGAAGCGTAAAAAATGAAATTGAATCTGCGCACTAATTGAAATATGTTTTTAAAAATATTAAACTTTGTCAAATTATTTAAAAATTGGACAACTCCTATGTTTTTAAGTATGCTATTTCAGAGAAAAAAAAACTTTTAAAATTTCGGAAACAACCCCATTGTGGGCATCAAAGGGAATAAAATGTAAAGTATAACCAAACTTTAATTACAGCAGGAAGCAAAAAGTTTTTGCATTCCTGAACTTCAAGCAATCAATATGTATCACTAACTCTTTCTCATAACGAAATCCAGTCGTTAACTAATAATACCAGCATCTAAAGTGATGTAATAACTAACTAAACGTTAAAACATCGGTGAAATAAGCAAGCAGAAAGAAAAAAAAATGTCGCCCAGATACACGTTGTGTAAAGAAGTCTCGCCAACCTTTTTATTACCACTTTCAGCGATGCCCTTAGGCTTATTTGCGAACACCAGATTTTTCGGAGACTGGAAAATAGTATTTTTGCTAGTAAGTAACTAATCAAAGATGAAAATAGTAATACGTTGTATTTTTATCGGATGAATAGTTTTCTCATTTCCTGTTGCCAAAAAACAAGACTTAATTAAATTCAGTTTATCACTTAGGAATGGTTTGAATCAATTCTGTCTCGGTTACCGGACTTTTTTGCAGAATTAAATAAACATGTATAAATGGTTTTTAACAGTTGAGTTTTATTCAATCTGCAGCATTTTTTATTTTCATAGTTACGTTTGAACGTGTTAAGTACATAAAAGATAGTAAAATAACAAATGGTATTTAGAATAGAAATGGGCAATATCGTTCTTTTTAATCATCCGTTCCTCAGAGGATCTTTTTTTTTTTTTAGTTTATTGGACTCATTCAATTGAATAACTTCGTTCATTTTGAAAAATTGCGAGAGATTTCTCTGCGAGAATTACTCGCATACATGGAAAATTTTTCATCCCGTCAATAGTATTCAATCAATGGAAATGAACTAAAACTAGTGAACAGTAAAAAAATATGTCGGTAAAAAATTAATCAAAAATATTTTATTTAGGTTTAGATGTAATAAATTATTGTTATAAAAGTTTACAATTATAATTCATTCAGTAGCATATTTCTTGATGATCGAGAGGTAAGATAGAGGATTTCCATTTCAAAAATCGCAGTTTGATTTCAGCTTGGTTGAAATTTAAATAAATGAATTTTATTTCAAATAAAAAATAAATGAATAACATTGACGTGACTTCAGAAAATTAGCAAAACTGATTGTAAAAAAAAAACTAATACCGTCCTTTCATACATTTTTAATGCTACAAAGAAAGTAATACAAACAAAGAGTAAACTATGAACTTACATGAAATAGTGCATAAATTCTAAGTTGAAATATCGCAAGTGTAGTATGGTCACAGGTGAAAATAAAACACAAAGTTTTGAATGCGTAAAAAATGAAAATGATATCAGAAGATTAAAAAAATAATAATAAAAATAAAATGAGAGAGAAAAAGAGAACTATGACATGAATATCATCCTTCAAATGAGCGGGTGTTCATTTCTAGGAGATCGTATTGCACCGTTCATTTTAAGAAATACGTCATTTAGACCCGCTCGATGATGGGGGAAAAAACGTGACCCGTTGTAAAAGATACAATAGAAAAACGTAAATTTGAATCGAATGTTCATTAACTGTTAAAAGTTTTTGAGCTAACGCCTTCAGCATGGAGGAAATACCAGCCATTCCTTTATACGAGGGCTGTTTTTTTATCAACTTCCGATGTGGTATAAAAATAAAACTAGTGAGAGTAATTAAATAAATTTATTATCAAAAGTTTGGTACATTATTAGTTACTTTTCAACGTAATCGCCATTTAAATTGAGACATTTTTTATACCTGGTACAAGCTTCCGAATACCTTCTTCATAGAAGTTTGCCGCCAGTGATTTGAGATGGGTTTTCACGGCGTTTTTTGTAGCCTAACTTGTCAGTTACGATAGTGTATAGGGCTGACCTTGAAATCTCGGGAAACTGATCGGATAGGTCCGTAATCGTAAACCTCCGATTGCTTCTTACAGTTTGGTCAACTCGATCAACGAGGTCTTCGTTTGCGACCAACTTTCGTCCTTGGTCCATTTCATCATGAATGTCACCTCGTCCATCTTTAAATTTCCTACCCCAATCACGCACTGCACTGTCACTCAAAGCTTTCACCGTATACTCGTTTCATTCTACGGTGAATCTCACACTTGGCGGGAGAGTCTATTATGGTAGTCATGTTTATGTGTCACTAGATAAACTGGTAATGGCGTCGGACGCCCGAAAATGAGTGAGGTTGTAGTGAGAAAGGTGCGCAGTCAACTGCCGCGCATTACTGGCCGATGCCGCTCGCCCTGCCGTCTAGCGGCACTGTCGGAAGCTGAAAAAAAAACAGCCCTCGTACATATATTATCATTCTACTGAAGGCATTTGAATAGTTTAGGCTGACTGTTAGTTGAATTTCATCTACAGTTGAGGCAACCCTAACCTGGCAGCAATGTGAAGAATAGTAGATCCTAATCACAGCGTTACAGCCCTGCCAGGTATGGTTTGCCCCAACTATAGAAGAGAACAAAGAACGGAATCGTAAAATAAATAGAAACGCGCCCACCATCCTGGGGCTAAACGGTGCCTTCTCCCTATGTCTGCTATGGTGAAGAAACGTGTTTTTCTTCTTGATTGTGGTTTCTTATCAGCTCCATGTTAATGCAGAATCAAGAAGTACCAGAATCAAATACAAATACAAACACCAGCAACAGGATCTTGTCCCAGCTAGGCTGGTCCTAGTCAATTTATTAGTCTTCAATGAAGATCAATGGCCCTCTTAAAGCTACCCACCTCCTTGCTCATTACCACCTCTTCCGGTAAGCTGTTCCAAGTGCCCACGACCCTACTAAAGTAGTAGTTTTTCCTTATTTCCAGGTTAGCCTCAGATTTGAATAGCTTAAAACAATGACTCCTCGTCCTGCTTCCGGTGCAAAAATTTAATCCATTAACGTCATTCATTTAAAAAAATTCAAAAAACTGAATCATGTCCCCTCTGGTCCTCCTTTGCTCCAGGCTATACATATTAAGCCTATTGTCTGGTATCATGATCTAAATCTGAATGTCCCTTTACTAGTCTAGTTACCCTTCGTTGAACCCTTTCCAATACACAAATATCAATCCTCAAATAAAGCGACCAAAAAGAAACCAAACTCGCTACTTCATTAAGCAGACATTGGAAGAAAGCGGCATTTAGCCCCAAGAGGGCGAACATATCGCTACTAAAGCGATCTAGGGCTTTAGTACTGAGCAGTGAAGTATGAAAAGGTAGAAGACGCCTGACTCGGATCATAGTGTTAAAAAAGATCTAGATCGTGAGTTAGGGTCATTTTTTAACTGCCAACTTGAAAACTGTTCTACCTACCACTGTTTGGCGACTAGAACGGACAAATTTTCAACTAAGCAATCTAATTTATTTAAACACGAAATTGATTTTCACCATGGTATGACGCGAAAAATGCCAAATATAGAGCCCCCAGCCCCCTCAGTCGATAACTACTTTTTCCTCATGTTGACATCCAGTTTCTGTCTTGCGGATAAAGCGCTCATCACTCTGATGTTAGTATCAATTCCATTGCTCAAATACGCATTGTTAAACGAAGTGTTCATTGTGTATCACGTGATTTGGGGATTTTGGCAAGCTCAGGTTCGTCGCGTTGAACGATTGAAAAGCTAGAACATTTCGCTTCGCAAATAGTAGTGGTCAAAAGCGCTTTAGAACGTACAGCTAACTAAAAAAAAATAACACTAGAGTTCACCCTATTTCTACTGTTACTCTACGGTTCTTCAAATTGACTGTTGCGAAAAACTGAGGGGCTAAAGACCAACTCGAAGCACGTGATTTCTATCGATTATTGGCCTGTAACATAGCACAATACATTACGGTGATACCTGTATAAGTCGACCACTCGCGGTTCATTACTTTACTAACCAACTTAAACAGGTGGTCAACTTTATAGAGGTTGAATTATGTGATTTATATCTAATTCTGTGCCAAAAAGTAGCGGTCAACTTAGACAGGTGGTCAACTTTACAGGTTTTACTGTACGATTAAACATCTGTGGTGCTGAATAGCTGGAAGTCTCGCATCTAGTCCCATATGATTTGCAAAGAGACAGATTGGTTTCAAAAGCTTGAAGAGTCAAACATCTATCTTCAAACACAAATTGCGACAATATCGTGACATACGAGCATCGTCAGACGTTTTGAATGGGTAAATGGCATTTGTTTCAAAACTGTATACGCTCAAAAAAAATCGTTTGATCAAGTTTTACCCGTTATCCTTATTTGAACTCATTGTTAAAGAATGTAGGAATATTAAGGTTTATCTTTTAACTAGAATATCGCCCGTCAAGATATGACGGGTGAAATTGCCTCAAGATTTAAACGAAGCAATTGCCTGTTTGGTGATATTTTGATTGTTGAAATGGTAACCCTAATTCCAGTGGATCAACCCGAAACTCCACTTGTTATCGTTCATCGTTGACCACTTTTTCGTTTCTTCATTCCCCTTTAATGAGTCTTATCAGTAAAACAGTTAATTGATAAGTAATCCTGTTCAGCCATGTCACAATGAAGCTTTTCCCTGCAAGTTAAACATTACCAAAACCTATCATCAAATTATCATGCCGTGGCGCGAGCATCATTGTTAAAGACGGCAGAAGCGTTACTCGATCATTGGCTATATATATATATATATATATATATATATATATATATGAGAATTTAAATGTATATAAATAGATGTTTATAGTATGTGTACGAGGGTTTAGTTAAAATCAGAACTGCTGAAAATGATTGAAAATAAATAATTCAAAAAAATCATTTATATATTTTTGAGGATTTATGACTTCAATATTTTCAAATCTTCCAAAGACTCTTTTGTCAAAACTCACGTTCTTGTGGAATGATTTAGTTTTATTTTAGCCTTTTCAAAGGAAAAGATCAAAGAAATAAGAAAACGAGAAGGCCTACTGCGGATTACGTATGTTTTCTTCCTCATGTTTTGTATTTGGTTTTATTGTAAATCTTTTCCATACTACGTCCTATCTCTTTTTATGTTCCGTTCGCTACAACAAGGGAAAAAACGGCAGTAGCAAGGATTTTATAACTTCTTCATGTTTTAAGGTTTACAATAAGGGAATACATTTTGTTCGTATTGAATCGGGTTTCTAAGTCGTCGTTTTTTCAGACTTAAATACGACGGTTGTGAATTTAAATACAAAATATAAATCTTGCGCTTTTTAATGTTTGGTAATTTTGTATTTTTTTGGTTTGTTTCTCAGGAGCATTGACACAAAGCACTTCTTTTAATGTTAAATACATGATTTTGCATCAAGTCTATACTTAATGGAGAAATTAGTTTTAGGTACCGAATTAAATATGGTATACAAATACACCATTCTTGATTTGAACATGGATAAATCTGTGAAATGAAAAAACATTTTTGCGAAATTCATTGCATTTAGCATCAAGTGTCGCATTCATCTTTTTCACTGTTTCTGTGTATTCATTCAGCGTAATGTTTATACTTCTTTATTACGTGTATTTGTGAATAGCTTCTTTGCCTAAACCGCTTCTCCTCTTTATTTCTCTTCGGTTGAGTTCGAATCATTCGTCGATTTTTAAATTTTTCATTGGCTTTTCGATGATATGTGATCCTATTGCTTGACTGTATTTAACTGTAATCGCTGTGTTGATGGTTGTATTCCCGAAAATTCTGAAATTGTAGGTGAATATTTGATTTCTAAATGGTTGGAACTCTCTATCTTTCATAATAAAAAAAAATTTATTGTCGTTTTCTTCTTTGTTCTTGCCTGTGAATGGATGATATAAGGATATTACTATTGATGTGGGAAGCTTTTATGCTTCCATAATGTACGAATTAGTTCAAAATATTGCGATTTTTCCTCAAATAATGTGCTAACGGAGCTCATCTTTGTATTTCACAATGAACTGGACAATATCTCCCACTTAATATTGAATATCTAAGAGGATAACTATACTTGGGCAAATCTATCCTGGCCGCATTGTGAAGGCCACGCAGATCCTAGTCAGAGCATTGCGACGCTGTCAGGTTAGGTTTGCCCCAACTATAAGTATAATATTTTTTTCTTTTCTTCATCGTCTAAGATTATTGATATCCAGTTTTAACAACAAATGTAAGAATTTTTTTAAAAAATGCAAATCACTTTTCATAATGCACTCAAAATGACAAAATAACTTTTCTGGGTCAGAAAGGACAGTTTAAGTATTCCTCTAGTTTTCAATTATTCCAAGACTTCTTTTTCAATTATTAAAGACTTCTCAAATGAAAAAAAGTGCGGCTCGAGTCAAGTAGGGAATGTTTTATCATTACCTAGCTTCCAATCATAAATTTGAGCGTTGAAACATGTATATTTTTCTTAATGGGAAAGTTTAGTTTGAAATGACTTGCGCGCACATTGTTTTCGTTTGAGAAGTATTTTTCTTGAACGAAAACAATGTGCGCGCAAGTCATTTCAAACTAAACTTTCCCATTAAGAAAAATATACATGTTTCAACACTCAAATTTATGATTGAAAGCTAGATAATGATAAAACATTCTCTACATGACTTGAGCCGCACTTTTTTTCATTTGAGAAGTCTTTAATAATTGAAAAAGAAGTCTTGGAATAATTGAAAACTACAGAAGTACTTAAATTGTCCTTTCTGACCCAGAAAAGTTATTTTGTCATTTTGAGTGCATTATGAAATATACTTAGTATTTTTTTTTTTTTCAATCTGTTATTTTAAAGTTTTTCGTTTTCAAACAAAATTTTTATGCCCAGAGAGCCTTGATTTAAAATTTTCATTATGACTACTATTAACATTACTGTCACAAGGCAACAAAATTTGTAACAATGGGTTTTACGTTTAAGCATTTAATGGAGAAATTAAATGAAATTTGTGGTTTTCCATCCTAACCGAAATACGATTTGTTTTAGGATTTTAATTTTTCATCGTTAAGTTGTACCTT